>NW_010948670.1:0-238 GCF_000633955.1 Camelina sativa
ATTTGATTTTGTGTCTTCCAAAAATATTTTATGAAGGCTATCACAAAATTTAAGTTTTGCTTCATAAATATTACCGTATCCTTCCTAAATATTAAAAAAATGTGTTTCTAAATCTCTTTTTGGTGTTCTACCTCAATATGTGCAAGATTACTCCATTAGTGAGGGGGTAATGATATCTTTTTGTGCATATAATGGTGTTTACTAATATCCAGACTTTTTGTGAAGGTCATCTTTAGGT
>NW_010948671.1:0-238 GCF_000633955.1 Camelina sativa
ATAGAAAAGGAATTAATTGGTTGCAACAAATTATCAATATATAAACTGATATAGATGTGTTGGCACCTCAGGGTGGTGTGCAGTAGCTATTCCAGCAACATGGGTGCCATGAGGAGAACTATCAGTTACAATGCTTAGGACCTTTCCCTCATCATACACGTTAGCAACAAAGGAGCATGCATCTAGTCGGCTAAACACGCCATACTTCCGCTCAATTCTGTAGTACATATAAGATTGA
>NW_010948672.1:0-238 GCF_000633955.1 Camelina sativa
GGCTTTCGATCCGCTGCAAGGTTAAAACCATACACAAAAGAAACAAAGAATTCCTCATCCTGACCGTCCATCAAAACGGAGCAAGTAATCATCTGGGGGCTAGTGAAAGATGGTGTCAACCGAACCCGTGGACTCCAAACAACCCAAATCCGACCCAAACGGTGATAATCATAATTCGAAATAAAAGACCACCCTGGAAAAACTTTCTCCACAATCCTCTCAGCCTTTCTCTCTGTAA
>NW_010948673.1:0-238 GCF_000633955.1 Camelina sativa
AGAGCTTGTGGTGAAGGTGATGAATGCGGACATGTAGAAGGATGTGGTGATGAAGATGAGGTTTACAATTCTGAGGGTACTCCTCCGCATTCAGACTGTGAGGATGATCATCAACATGTTAGATACAAAAAAGGCAGTGGACCAAACAAGTCAATCAAGTCAGCTGTCACAAGCCTCTCAAGCAACTCAACCAAGTCAAGCATCACAACCTGTTCAAGCAAGTTAAGCATCACAAATA
>NW_010948674.1:0-238 GCF_000633955.1 Camelina sativa
GAACTGTTAGATGGTCTTGGTCCTAGGTTCATGGACTGGCCGGGAGACAATCCATTACCTGTAGATGCTGATTTGCTTCCAGGTGCCATTCCTGGTTATGAACCGCCTTTCAGGATACTTCCTTATGGAGTAAGATCATCTCTGGGACCAAAGGAGGCAACAGCTTTGAGAAGACTTGCCAGATCTATTCCTCCCCACTTTGCTTTAGGTATGAGATTTCTAATTTTTTAAAACTCTT
>NW_010948675.1:0-238 GCF_000633955.1 Camelina sativa
AAGAGACCAAGCTCATGAGTTATCAATCACTAGCGAAGCAGTCATAGACCCATCATCTGCAACTTTTCATTTGGGAGAAGCATCAGCAGATTTTGCATCATGTCCTGTTGAAGGTAGTAAAAGCTTTTACTCATTGCCATTAACAATCTCAACACATGAAACATTCTTCTACTGAGGTCGAAATAATTTATTAGGTGTCGAGAATCTTCACTGTGGATGGCTAAGTGAGGAGGAGGAA
>NW_010948676.1:0-238 GCF_000633955.1 Camelina sativa
AGCTTTAGAACTAGTTCCTGTATGAATGCAATCTTGTTACATGTCAAAATAGACGGTCCACCGAATGTCGCATCCATATAATGTCGTTTGGAATTTACTGATTATCTTAATTGATGTATCATTCACATGTCGTTACACTCATTACTAGGTGATGATTGCATAGCGATAAGTTCAGGGACGTCAAACATCCGGATTTCCGGTATAGACTGCGGACCAGGCCATGGAATAAGGTTAACTA
>NW_010948677.1:0-238 GCF_000633955.1 Camelina sativa
GAAACTGAAGCTCTGGTGCAGGAGGAGAAACCGCAGAAGGAAAAAGTCTTAAAAGAGAAACCGATAAGGAACAGGATCCGCAGTAGAGGAGGACCAGAAACACTCCCGAGAGCGATCCTTAAGCGTAAGAAGTCGACTAACTACTGGGTTTATGCTGCTCCAGCTGCTCTTGCGGTACTGATGCTTCTCGTCTTGGGTTACTACTACGTTCTCTAGATGGAATGGTGTGGTTAAGCGA
>NW_010948678.1:0-238 GCF_000633955.1 Camelina sativa
AAAGAGGACAACCTTTGCTAACATCAACAAGAAGAAGTCATATCCGATTATCTCCAAGCCGAAACCGTGGCCGACCTACTCATTACATGAAAAGCCAATGGATCCTAACATCGACAAGATGAAGCAATTCGACCATTCTTCATCCACAAGTGCCAACAACTTGCTACCAAAGCAACCTAAACCGCCTAAGACACCACAAATTTCCAAGATCAAGATCATAGTTCCTCCTGAGCTAAGT
>NW_010948679.1:0-238 GCF_000633955.1 Camelina sativa
GCTTCTTGGCAATGGGGTTAGAGGGCTGGTTGTTGCTCCAAGAAAAAAGAGGGCCTTGGAAACGAAGGTCAAATAGGTCCATTTGAGACAGACAGTCTTTCAGCTCCGACATTGGTGGGGACAGGCTGTTGACTGAGGGAGAAGAATGCTCATTGTGATGAATGATCTGGTTGAAGTCTCCTCCAACAATCCAAGGACAGGTGTCAAGAGAGAAAGACTGCTGAATACGTAAGAGCTC
>NW_010948680.1:0-238 GCF_000633955.1 Camelina sativa
TTATTATTTTTCTACCAATTCATATAAAATATCTAAAATATTAGTAGTATATTTTAGTATTCCATTTATGATTTCCAAAGGTGCTAATTAAACCATCTCTAAAACCAAAAGACTTCAAAATATGTTAGGTTCAACTTCAATATGTCGACGTTGCGTTAAAATGTGTTAGGTTCAATGATCGACGTTGCGTTAGTACAACTAAACGACTTTAGATATTTAGATACCCACCGAACCGAAG
>NW_010948681.1:0-238 GCF_000633955.1 Camelina sativa
GAAGCATAAAAATAGTTGAACTCTTGCCATTATTCTAAATCTTGTGATAAACAAAAGAAGGTTGTGTGAAAAATGAATGAATTGAAATGGAATTCTTTGTATGCTTTTATATTTATGTTTCTCGTTCTATGTTTAGAATCATTGATCCATTGACCATTGAAAAATTTGTGGATTAATTTTGCCAAAATAATAGAAAGAGTTTCATGTCCTTACGTTTCACAAAATCATTTTATGGTCA
>NW_010948682.1:0-238 GCF_000633955.1 Camelina sativa
AAGTCTCTCCAACTGTTTCCCGTCTTCAAATCGTCACGGTCGTAGAAAGATGATGGAGTCGTGGTTAACGGCGAGAAAAAACAAAAAAAAAGAAAAAAAAAATCAACAAAGAACGGCGACGTGAGGGTGTGAGGCTCAACCCTAATATCCAGATTCAGAATGCATTGATCTACTAATGGACTTTAATTTTGTTTCACGTTTAAAGTATATGGGCTTTAAATTATTAAGTTTGATAACA
>NW_010948683.1:0-238 GCF_000633955.1 Camelina sativa
CCACTACGAATGATTCCAGTAGTTGTCCAAAGTTTCCCCCTTTTAACCTCAACTTCAGCCATTCCTAATTCGGTAATCCAACGAGCTTTGGAAGATCCTACTCTACATGTTGCAAACACCAATAGAAAGAGAAACTGAGAGACTTAGCAGTTTATGATGCGGGCAAGTAAAACGAGAAATTAGTCGCGGAGTTTTATTCACCTGAACTGTAACTTGGGCACTGAACCACCAGAATGAA
>NW_010948684.1:0-238 GCF_000633955.1 Camelina sativa
AAATAACATATGAGGTTTTAGAAAAATATGTAACTTGGATTAGTGAATGGATATTCATTGTCGGGGTTAATCATTTTACCATCTAAGCATTCTTGATTTGGTTGGAAATTCTATTATGGCTGATAATGCATTTGTAGCGACATAACACTAAAAATGTTCATGAAACTTTGTTATATTTGTATTTAGTTTGTGATATCGATATGTTTAAATGATCTCTATAATTAGGCAAACAATCGAC
>NW_010948685.1:0-238 GCF_000633955.1 Camelina sativa
TTGGTTTTTCTTCGACCCACTGATGCTGCCAGATGTTAACACTTGCTCCATTCCCTATTACTGCTCTCGCTCCTTGTTTGATTATCTTTTGTGAAGCATGTATACTTCTCCAGGCAAAAGAGGGTCGGTTCCCTAAAGAGGCAGACAAAGGGTCTGAGTGCTTGAAGTAGCGACTTTTGTAAACTCTTGCGAGCAAAGAATCCTTGTGTGTGATCATTCTCCAAAGCTGCTTCCCCAA
>NW_010948686.1:0-238 GCF_000633955.1 Camelina sativa
TCAGAGAGTGTACCGGAGAAGGAGTTTCCGGTTAAGTCGAGGTGTTGTAACGAGCTAATTGATCCAAGAGAAGATGGGATTTGACCGGAGAGGTTGTTGTGGCTAAGATCTAGCTTTCGGAGATTGTTGTTAGTTGAGAGAGCGTTGATGTTTCCTGTGAAGTTGTTGTTGGAGAGTGAGAGTACTTTTAGATGCTGAAGCTTTTGGATTCCACGGCCGATTTTTCCGGTTAAGGCTA
>NW_010948687.1:0-238 GCF_000633955.1 Camelina sativa
TAAATCTCACAATCTCCCTCTAGAACCTCAAGAACAGTTTTCTCTCTGTATTTCTCTCAAAACGGCTGGAGACAAAATCAACACGCCCTAGGTCGTTTCCACACTTAAATATCTTGGTTATATGGTTTTCCCTAAACCAAACCGACCAAAATCCACAATTTAAAACAATCTGGTCGAACCAGAAAATAAGTAGTGTCGACCGACACCACATGAGTGTCGATCGACACCCACCCCCAAA
>NW_010948688.1:0-238 GCF_000633955.1 Camelina sativa
GACTGCATCGCGATCTTGTCGGGGACCACCAATTTGGATATCTCCAACGTCAACTGTGGACCGGGACATGGAATCAGCGTTGGAAGTCTTGGAAAGTATAAAGGTGAGAAGAGCGTTCAGGGAATAACGGTTAGGGATTCCATCTTTAACGGTTCGACTAATGGAGTACGAATCAAGACATGGGGTTCGAGGAGTACACCGAACTTAGTTTCTAATTTCCTTTACAAGAATCTCCAGA
>NW_010948689.1:0-238 GCF_000633955.1 Camelina sativa
TTTTATTACTAGAGCACGTTGTTTCCGAAAATCTTAAAGAGAATATTTTAAAGAATCATTTGATATAATCTAACTTACCATATTAATTTCGTTTATTAAATTATTCATCAAATAAAATATTTTGATATCTAACTTAGCATATTAATTTGTTAATTATCATTATACTTCACCTCTTATTTTTAGGTAAACCTTTTATAATAAAACGGAAATACACAACATTGTTTTGTAAACTATATAA
>NW_010948690.1:0-238 GCF_000633955.1 Camelina sativa
GCAGCTTGGTAGCGCGTTTGTTTTGGGTACAAAATGTCATGGGTTCATATCCTGTCATCTCTACCTATTACTGCTCTTCTGAGCAGTAACGAGCTATCTGTTTTGATCGATTTTTTTAATAAAATCGGACATACATATAATTCTGAAATTGATGATATACTACGTAGGATATAGTATATACGTACAAAATTGAGTCGGGTTAAAGAATGCCCTCTTTCTAGCCTTTTCGTTTTTTAGA
>NW_010948691.1:0-238 GCF_000633955.1 Camelina sativa
TCGCCGAGCAAGCGTAGAGAAATGGATTTGATGAAACTGTAAAAATTAGTTTTCTTCTGTTTAATCGGTTTATTCTTGATTTCGAGATCGGATTTTTTTTTGTTTGGTGATTTATGATTTGAGTTTTTTGTTCTTGTTGTTGATTGATGGATGGATGTGAGTTTAGGATGATGAGTGACTACAAGGTGGAGATGATCAACGATGGCATGCAAGAGTTCTTTGTCGAATTCAATGGACC
>NW_010948692.1:0-238 GCF_000633955.1 Camelina sativa
AGTCTGGACAAGGCTATTCAATTATCCAAACACAAGGCTTCTCTTCTGCAAAAGTTCGTTTCATCATCTCTTGCTGAACTTTTTCTTCCCCCCTCTGAATTGCGGAGTTGTGATTTGATCGGAAACTTGAAATGTTCAATCAGTTTGGTTCGACTTCGGAGACTCTGAGCAAAGCTTCAGCTGTGGTGCTCCGGATCGGCACTGACGCTCATCTTTATGATGATCCAGAGGATGTCAA
>NW_010948693.1:0-238 GCF_000633955.1 Camelina sativa
TAAACCGATTATGTGAGTAATTAATATTGAGGGATTTTGTGTTTGTTTCCCTTGGAGCTTGATTTAAAAATATTGAAATAGTGTAGTATTAAATATAAAATATATATATACATGTATTTTCTTTTTGGCAGTAGCTAATTTCATTATTAGATTTTCTTTAATTGTTCAATTTTCGCTTTCACTCGATCAAAAAACACATTACATTGGTAACTAAAACTGAAGTTTTTGTGTTCTTTCA
>NW_010948694.1:0-238 GCF_000633955.1 Camelina sativa
CAAAAGAGCCTTTTGTTTCTTATATGAATAGGTAGAGCAGATGCACAAGATCTTTAAACTCTGCGGATCACCTTCTGAGGAGTATTGGAGAAGATCACGTTTGCGGCATGCAACCATCTTCAAACCTCAACATCCTTACAAGCGATGTGTAGCCGATACATTTAAAGATCTTCCTCCTTCAGCTTTGGCCCTCCTTGAGGTTCTTCTAGCTGTAGAACCAGATGCACGTGGAACTGCA
>NW_010948695.1:0-238 GCF_000633955.1 Camelina sativa
CACCACGCTGACGCTTCAGCGCGCTTGCGGCCTCAGGCAAACTGACTTCCCTGAATTGGATCGATTGGCCTGGCGACAACTGCGTGAGCTTCCAAAGGTCAGCCTGTATCACACTGCCCATGCGCGGGTAACCCCCTGACACCTGCGCATCCGCCATCAGCACCATGGGTCTGCCCGCTGGCGGTAGCTGGATGACGCCGGGGTGAACCGCGTGTGACCGCATTTCAGGCAATTTGTC
>NW_010948696.1:0-238 GCF_000633955.1 Camelina sativa
AAGAAAACTCAGTAGAGGAAAACACAATCCAAGAAGTTGAGCAATGGGCTTGGGACGCATTTAGCACAATTCCAACTGTAATGGACGCTTACTCTGAGCAAGAAAGATCTCAGCTTGCTCTGATCCAAAGGTTCTTAGCAGGTGGAGGGTTTAGTCTCAGTGATCACCATACTTCTTATCAGTCCCCACCGCCATGTACAGAGTCATCGTATGTTGAAGCCGCAATGAAAGATCTTCA
>NW_010948697.1:0-238 GCF_000633955.1 Camelina sativa
GCCGCTGGTTCAAGAAGCTGCAGTGGCTCTCACTCACTAGAGAGACAGAGATTGTGGCATGGTTCGATGGTTTATGTCTGTATGCGATCCCTAATAATGGAATAGTTCTATGATGATGCCGAAAAGATGTTTAGGCTTGTTGGAGTTTGTGTATGTATTGTTAGTAAAATCAAAATGTATGCCACAGCTCTGGTATTTTTCCGGTCAGGTTGTGGCATTCATTCTACTACTTTTAATA
>NW_010948698.1:0-238 GCF_000633955.1 Camelina sativa
AAAAAAAAACAATCCCAAATTTTATGCAGAAGTAGTAAAGAACCTGTAAACACGCTTACAAAAATACATGTAGAACACAGAAAACAATAAAGAAAGAGAGGAGTTTAAAAATCTTGTGGAGTACTCTGTCCAAATCTTGCAGCGGCTCAATTACGCAGGGGGCTCAAAGTATACTCTCGCAGAGCTTCCATATACTCTGCGTAATTGCCTTACATGGATAGAAACAAGTCCAAAAGAC
>NW_010948699.1:0-238 GCF_000633955.1 Camelina sativa
CATATCAATAATGTTGGATGTCATTTGGGACTATTTGGAAATAATAGGCATTGACTTTTTCTTCAAAATGTTTTATTTTTATCTTAAATTTGGTTTGGGGTCTGATTGATGATGGGCTCAATAAATTTATTCTCTTCTACTAATATTGTGTGTGTTATGAATATAGAGGATTTAGGGAACGGAATCTCTTGTTCTTATTATTGATAATGTGTTTGAGGTTACATATATATAGTGTTTC
>NW_010948700.1:0-238 GCF_000633955.1 Camelina sativa
GCACCACAGAGACAACGGACTTTCGCACCACCGTACCATTCAAAATTATAGTCGTAAGCCAATTCAGTCCGGGGAGAGATGCTCTCTTTTGCAAAGATTCCAACCCTAACTTCTCCCAGTACATTCCACTTCCTCGTCTCACAATTTGGTCTACTGCGGGAATATAGAGAAAGAAAGAATAAGGAACGTTTTTACAGATATGAATTACTTTGAAGCATGTAAAAAAGTCCAGTTGTTT
>NW_010948701.1:0-238 GCF_000633955.1 Camelina sativa
CAAGTTCTTGATGTTGGATGTGGAGTTGCTAGCTTTGCAGCTTATCTTCTTCCTTTAGGTATACAGACAATGTCCTTTGCTCCTAAAGATGGTCATGAAAACCAAATTCAGTTTGCGTTGGAGAGAGGAATCGGTGCAATGATCTCTGCCATAGCCACCAAACAAATGCCATATCCCGCAGCCTCATTTGATATGGTTCATTGTTCAAGATGTCGTGTTGATTGGCATGAAAATGGTA
>NW_010948702.1:0-238 GCF_000633955.1 Camelina sativa
CCTGGTTTCGTCATCGTCTGGATGTTCTGCCATTCGAGAAGCTGGTCTTATTCCGACCCTAGTGCCTCTCATCAAAGATACAGATCCCCAGCACTTGCATTTGGTCAGTACCGCTGTGCATATATTAGAAGCCTTCATGGATTACAGCAATCCAGCTGCTGCTTTGTTCAGAGATTTGGGTGGCTTAGATGATACTATCTTTCGGTTGAAACTGGAAGTCTCTTGTAAGGAAGACGAT
>NW_010948703.1:0-238 GCF_000633955.1 Camelina sativa
AACGGTCAGTCTGTTCTTGAGTTCTATGGCCGTCTATCCAAACTCTGGGAAGAGTTACAGACTTTTACCTCTACTACTCCCTGCACCTGCGCTGCTGCTCCTGAATTTGACAAGGAACGTGAAGACAGACGGGTTCACAAATTTATCTTTGGACTTGATGAATCTCGCTTCAGCACTATTAGGTCTCAGATCATTGATGAAGATCCATTGCCGGACTTGAATAGTGTTTATTCTCGCG
>NW_010948704.1:0-238 GCF_000633955.1 Camelina sativa
ATCTCTCTGCACATGTAAGTCGTCCCAAACTGTCCTTGACCTAGTTTTTGTCCCAAGGAGTAGAGATCTCGGATGCTTGGGGTCTTTTGACCAAGAACATAGCAGGCTTGGTTCCCACCGCTGTGCTTCATTGTGGCTTATTTCTTCTGCCAGTTTTTGTGCTGAAACAAACCGTGGAAAGTCCAAATGATTTTAGAAGAATGGTTTTGCTTGTAAGTGCCTCGAGACAGATCGAGCA
>NW_010948705.1:0-238 GCF_000633955.1 Camelina sativa
TTTTTTTCTTTATTGGGCTTATAGTTATTAAACACCTAATAATCTATCGAATTACAAAACCCTAACCTAAAATCTCTATTCCCTAACCTATATATATTCATAATTACTTGTGGTCATTGTCTACTCACCCCTAATTGTCTTTGTTCCCATTACGTACGTCTCCTCCCCTGCAAGTCTGCAACTCGAGTCCCACAGGTTTTTCTTTGTTCTCTCTGTTTTTTTATATGTTATTAATAAA
>NW_010948706.1:0-238 GCF_000633955.1 Camelina sativa
TGTCAGGTCCTAGGCCTATGGAATGGTCTACTGTCCCACACAATGCTCCTCAAGGACCTGGTCCCATTGGCAAGAACCGGACATCGAGCTTGGAAGCACCTATCATGTTGCTAAGTGGGCATCCAAGTGCTGTCTATACCATGAAGTTCAATCCAGCTGGAACTCTGATTGCATCTGGATCCCATGATAGAGAAATCTTCCTCTGGAGAGTTCACGGGGACTGCAAAAACTTCATGGT
>NW_010948707.1:0-238 GCF_000633955.1 Camelina sativa
GCATTATTGTCTTGACCCCTGACGTAACAGCTAGAAGCACAATCAAAATCACAGCTAGCCACGAACTCGCCAAACACAACATCCAGTACTCCCAAAACATAAACACTAAAATGATTCCAAATGCACCGGCTTTCGGAGGTAACTCTTTCCCGGATCTGATCAACTCAAGGGTCGAAACCCACCACGTTAACCTCTTATAGACTATGCAAAGCCTTCCATAATTAGCTTTCGTTCTTCT
>NW_010948708.1:0-238 GCF_000633955.1 Camelina sativa
ATTGAGGGTTGGTGCTAAGGCGAAACACAAAAATAATAACTAACCCAATCAACGATGCTATCATCATCGGAGAAAGCCCTTGATTTATCATAAGGTCGGCGCCCCGTTATCAATTCGATAAGCACCACTCCGAACGAGAAGACATCTGCTTTGTCTGTGAGTTTCCCAGAAGAGGCATATTCAGGGGCCAAGTAGCTGCATCTCACAAGAAACAAGTTTTAAAGATTGTTGGTTTGGT
>NW_010948709.1:0-238 GCF_000633955.1 Camelina sativa
AACCTTGTACCTGTCAAGAATATGAACAAATGCATCACCTCAAGAATCTCTCTCAAAGAAAATACATCAGCAAATTAAGATTAGTCGGGTATTAACCTTTCGAGAACAGATTTCCCTTCCTTGTACTTTTGATTCTTCTCAAAAGCAAATTCCTGAATAATTATCGATAAGATTAGATTAAGCAAGCAAGAGCTAAATGCACAAAACCAACAAAAATAGAAGAAGAAGAAGAAGAAGA
>NW_010948710.1:0-238 GCF_000633955.1 Camelina sativa
AATATTTCGTCAATTTCAGCAGCATGATTAACTTCCACCTGAGAAATGTTTTGGATTTGAGATAAATAGGTAATAGGGTATCTCGGGGATTGACAGTGAATATAAGGAAAGAAGCCACTAAGCTTTCATGACAGATATATTGACAGCATTTTTCAGAATTGTGCCCACTTAATAACACAGATACTTAATTTGGTTACCTCTATCGGGTGAGACTCCTCAAGTCCATCAAGCCTTAGAC
>NW_010948711.1:0-238 GCF_000633955.1 Camelina sativa
TGATTCATGTGATTCAGAGCTAATTGAATCATTCCATAGGTTATCTTGTGATTAGTCTCTAATCTTATAACAAAATTGCCCTAAGTTTTAGCTCTAGTGATGATTTATAATCAAATTGGATCTAGTTTGTGTGTGTTTCTTTTCAATAGCTCTCGTGAAAGGCTTCTTTTGGTTGGTTGGATTGTATGTAGTGATATATCTTAATATAGTGGAACCAATTTATTTTCACATTCGACAT
>NW_010948712.1:0-238 GCF_000633955.1 Camelina sativa
TTTCGGAGGGAGTCCTAGATAAAAGGTTTGAAGTACAAAAAACTGACATCTCATATTTGCTGTTTTGTTTCTCCTGTTTCAATCCAGTACTAACACACATTTTTGAATACGATAAACAACCTGTTACTTTTAGAAACTAACAATGATGTATAAAAATTAGAAAGTGCAACAGACCAACAGGCTCTCTTCTCTCTCCTCATCTCAGTTCGCCCTAGCCGCCATTCTCCAGCCGACGAAA
>NW_010948713.1:0-238 GCF_000633955.1 Camelina sativa
AATGCCACCATGCAGTTAAATTTTCGGATAGTACTCTGCATGCAAATTATTGCTTCTCTCTGAAGATAAAACTTCCTTCTCGCCAACCAACCACGGCAGTATCTCTACAGTTAGATGCAGGAAGTTAATAAAGTAGGGAACACACTGAAGTAGAAATCAGAGATACGGATTCTCGCTGTGGTTTTATGTAAGAAGAGCTTAAAATTAAGAGACCTCAATCAAACAAACAGAAAGGCTA
>NW_010948714.1:0-238 GCF_000633955.1 Camelina sativa
CTGGAGCTTCAAGGAATGGTGAATGGACCATTTCTCGTGGAAGGAATGCTCAACTACAATTGCTCAGATCCTGTTTACAGGACAAAACAACTCCTAACTCAACTCTTGGAGACGATGTTTTTGCTTGGAAACTAACATCGGATCAAACTCATGGTAATTTTTCATCAAGGAGAACATGGAATCATCTCCACCCTGTTGGTTCTCAAGTTCAGTGGCACACTCAGGTTTGGTTCAAGGA
>NW_010948715.1:0-238 GCF_000633955.1 Camelina sativa
ACTTATTGTCCTTCTTTGAACACTATGAGAGAGTGTTGGATGATCGGAGATATAATGAATTAACTACTGACTTCAAAATGATGCATACCTCGTCGGTATTATTTGCTACTGTAGAGATGTTGCAACATGCAGAGGAAGTGTATACACCCGAAATTTTCAGGTTGTTTCAGAAGCAATACATAGTTATCGGTGATTACGTTGCCAAAAAGGTTAGTAAGTCTGAAATGGTGTATGAATA
>NW_010948716.1:0-238 GCF_000633955.1 Camelina sativa
CCAGTTGATGGGTTCGTTAACAAACCATTCCAAAAGATCACGGCGACAAGAATCGACAACGGATCATCACGACCGTTTTATTCACTTGATGAATTACTTGCCCCTCAAGATTTGCCCCTTGTGACGGTTGGAACTGGAAGCAGCACAAGAAGCAGGAATCAAGAACCCAAGAAATGTTCATCGTCAGACTTAGTCAAAGAGGCCGTCATCAACATTACTCCAGATTGGCCTTTGAGGA
>NW_010948717.1:0-238 GCF_000633955.1 Camelina sativa
AGTGATGATTGTTGAGTAAAGAAGAAGATGAAGGATTCAAAGGTTGATGATGAGGTTTTTGAGGCATTGGACGAAAAGGGTTGTAAGTAAGAGGATCCGAGGGAGATCGGAAAATATCGAAACGGCGAGTAGTGGAGGAGAAAGGGTGGGAGAAAGGAGAGGCAGGGACGCCGGTGAATTCTTGAACCATAGCTCTGAAGTTAGAAGTGTCGGTGGTGAGAACGGTGGTGGGAGCTCT
>NW_010948718.1:0-238 GCF_000633955.1 Camelina sativa
TTCTTCAGCCTCTTTTTTAGCTTCTTTGAGTTCATCAAGTGCTTTGGCTTTCTCCTTCTCCAATGAAGTTATCCGCTCGTTGGCTTTCTTCAAATCTTCCTTGATTTGACTCAACCGTGGTTGAGATTCTGTTCCTTTCGTCGCTACCACACGCGCTTGAGTTTTCTGCGAATTCGTTAGAAAACAAAACTGATGTTAATAAAAAAAAAAAAAAAAAAAAAAAAAAAAAAAAAAAAAA
>NW_010948719.1:0-238 GCF_000633955.1 Camelina sativa
GACGGTACCGTTAACTTCTGGGAACGGCAAAAGTATTTGACTCACAAAGGGACGATTCACGGCCACCGTATGGCTGTTTTGTGTCTCACCTCCGCCGGGAGTTTGCTCTTGAGTGGCGGAGCTGATAAGAATATCTGCGTTTGGAGAAGAAACGACGGCGGTTCACACACGTGTCTCTCTGTTTTGATGGATCACGACGGACCAGTCAAGTGTTTAACGGCGGTGGAAGAGGCCGAGG
>NW_010948720.1:0-238 GCF_000633955.1 Camelina sativa
TGATTCAGTGTACACTACAAAGTCTTGTGAACATGAACTTTTATCATTTGAATGTATGTAGACAAGATCTCCAAAATGCTTTCCTAAAACCTGCAAAAGCCAAATCCAAAGCCAAGAGATTAAAAGAAAAAACAGTCTAAAGAAAAGATGAACAACAGAGATCATTCTTAGAACAGAGAGCATTACCGAGTTAATAACTCTGAGCTGATGAGAAGTGAAACCCTTGAGGCTGAGAGCT
>NW_010948721.1:0-238 GCF_000633955.1 Camelina sativa
CCATTGCACAACCTCAAATTAGTGTCTCTAACTTTTAATAATATTAATCTAAGTTTTGATCTTCATCCCCTTGATTTTATTTTTTCTTCTTCCATTAGTCATCCCTAAATATGGGTGTCTTAAATTTTTATTAAAAATGTTTTGTAAGTAGAGAAGGAGAGGAAAGTGGACAAGAAGAAATAGGAGAATAAGAAGAACTGAAGCAAATTACATTAAGGCTGTCTGAACTGAGCAACAG
>NW_010948722.1:0-238 GCF_000633955.1 Camelina sativa
TACCTTGGAGAAGCAGAAATCATAACGATTTTGGAGAAGAGATCAGGACGGTTAAGAGAAGCCAAGACACCAACCATGGCGGAAACAGAGTGACCAACAAAGATACAAGACTCAATCTGGAGATCTTCCAAGATTGCAATCAAATCAAAGGAGAAGCCTTCGAGAGTTGAGTAACGATCGAAGTCGAAATATTCCGGGTTTGTCGTACCAGCTCCCATGTTGTCGTAAAGCACGACGC
>NW_010948723.1:0-238 GCF_000633955.1 Camelina sativa
ACCCTGAAGAAGTTGTTGCATCATTTGCTTCATTTCTTGATATGGGGTTGTAGTAGGCTCAACTTGTTGAGGGCGGAATCCTGGTGGTGGACCTGAAGGAGCTTGGTAACCCTGCTGGAACTGCTGCGTTGGGGCGAATCCCGGATTGTAAGGCACAAAAGGTTTTTGGAAATCTCATTCCTCAGACGTGTTGTTCTGGAATTGGAGAAAAACTTGGCCAAGAAGGCTTTCTTGCAAG
>NW_010948724.1:0-238 GCF_000633955.1 Camelina sativa
CTGACTTCACATTACGTTCTTTTCCTGTGGCTTTCCAATATCCCATCTTGGTTGCTCTTCTGTTCTGTGAACCGTGGGGATACTTCTTACCACGAGCACAGAAGAAGAACCATTCGCTGTCAGATTTTACAATGGACTTGTCTGCGAAAAAACATTTCGAAAATCTTGTTATATTTTCAAGAAGAGAAAATAAAAGGACGATGAAACATAAACTTTTCTCCGACAATGAACATGAAGA
>NW_010948725.1:0-238 GCF_000633955.1 Camelina sativa
CGAGCGACGGGATTCAGTATGGGCCATTCGCGCTCCCCCAAAACGGACTGCCCATTATGTTGGCCCGGAAGTCGGAGATCGAAGCGTAGAATGACTTACTTGCCCTTTAACTTTCTATATTTGGAAAGAGGAGAGAAAACAAAAAAAAAATTCTTACGCAGAGATGGAGATGGATGAAAAAAAAAGTTCAAGATTTTGGTAGGAAATATCTTCCTAAATGGGAAAAGAGGAGAAAGCA
>NW_010948726.1:0-238 GCF_000633955.1 Camelina sativa
CAAAAGATCTGTCTACTTGCAGTTCCTTGAGGACGATTTCTTTACCTTGGTATGTCCCTCGGTAACTGAAAAGATAATAAAAACAGATATATAAGAATCGATACATGTATCAGACAGAACTGAGTCAAAAAAGAATCACTCAAAAGACTCACAGATGGGCATGTTCAGGAGAGATTATCTCTCTAATAGCAAGAAGCTCCAGATCAATGTCATTGTCATATTTTGGCTCCTATATTGT
>NW_010948727.1:0-238 GCF_000633955.1 Camelina sativa
ACCCGCGTGAAAAGCAATGTGAAGCAGATTGAGTGGCACGACAGCGAGCAATTGTGGCATGTGTTGCTTGAAGACGGCGACGTGCTGAAAGCCCAGTTTGTTGTCAACGCCAGCGGCCCGCTGAGCACACCGGTGTACCCCAACTTCAAGGGGCGCGACACCTTCAAGGGCAAAACCTTTCACACCAACAATTGGGACAACAACTATCAGCACGCGGGCAAGCGTGTGGCCATCATCG
>NW_010948728.1:0-238 GCF_000633955.1 Camelina sativa
ACAAATGATCCATCTGGCCGAGTGTGTGTTTTAAGAAACACTTGGACTAGTGATATAGGACGCCCCAGCTCTTCCTCCTACAATGATAGTGAAACACATTAAATTATGAAAATTTTAGAAAAACTTTGAGGTGAAGTGGATGGAAAGAGAAGAGTTACCATTTCTTGATGAATTTGTACATATGATTTCTTACCAGCTAAGTGTTTGTGCACTCCAAGGCCTCCACGGTCCGAGTTTC
>NW_010948729.1:0-238 GCF_000633955.1 Camelina sativa
CTATCGACAAAGTTCCTGAAGCACTCCCGGAGGATCACATCCCTCTCTAGTTTACCCTCTTTATTCCGTTTCAGAGATGCAGAATCATCAAAATCGAGACTATCCCTCAATGCGAACACATCCCTCCACTTTCTCGAGAGCACAGATGTTGAAGCAGCCAGTTTGGTCGGAACTCTTGACAAGATGTCGCCCAGAACCTCATGAGGGAGCCAGCTGATTGCATCATTGGAGCCAGTAT
>NW_010948730.1:0-238 GCF_000633955.1 Camelina sativa
ATTTTATTATAATTTTAAACGTTAAGGATACAAAATAAGCCAAACAAAACAACAAGCCAGACAATACTGAACTATTATTTAATAGCCTACATGTAACCCAATCGTTTAGACCCCATGACAAGGAGAAGGATAAATTATTTTGTTAAGTAATCGTTACACTATCAATAAATTATACGCATGTTTTAAACTAAAAAAATAATCATATTGGAAATTTGTTTTTCGCACATCTGTATATATT
>NW_010948731.1:0-238 GCF_000633955.1 Camelina sativa
AGAAATTTGAAACAACGGTTTTGAGAATAGAATGAGAAGGATGGCCTTAACGTGAGTGCCAATCTTGGAGAGATGGTTTTGTGGAAGAGGAAGCAAAAAAGGATTTGATGGTAGATGGTGAGACCGACCACTCGTAAAGCTCGCCTTTAGTTCTGCCGAAGAGTAACGGGATTCCCAACATCAGATCCTTTACCTGAAAATAAGCAGGGAAAAATTCAACAGAGACCTTGTTAGTGTT
>NW_010948732.1:0-238 GCF_000633955.1 Camelina sativa
GAGCTAAAGCTAAAACAAGTGTTTGACACTTTGGAAGAGTTTAAAGAAGCTATGGTGGATTATGTGTTGAATGAAGGATGGAATGTGAAGTATTCAAGATGGGGAAAATAAAAGTCTGAGCTCAAGTGTGCGATGGAAGGAGACTGCCCTTGGAGAATTTATTGTTCTTTCGAGGAACCGGTTGGGAAGTGGATGATCAAAGCGTATCACGACGAGCATCGTTGTGAAAGGAACGGAT
>NW_010948733.1:0-238 GCF_000633955.1 Camelina sativa
ACAATCCTAGAACTCTTAAGAAGACAAAACATGATTACCATAAAATAAAAATTTGGATCTTCCAATCCGTTATGGTTTTGTATCTCCATCAATTCTCATGAATCTACAAGTAAAAAGGTGGGATTTGGCTTCTATATATTCATTAGGGTGCATGATTATTCTATTTCTTAACTTTTTTAATAGATTAATTCATCAGGAACCATGAAGTTCAGCATTCTAAGAAAGTTACATTATAGAA
>NW_010948734.1:0-238 GCF_000633955.1 Camelina sativa
GGGACGATGAAGGCACTAGACTCCGTTTCTTACCTTCCTTCAAGTTCGTTGGACCTGAATGGCAAGTTATGTATGTGCGGTAGCGATTTTAATGAATGATTCAAATTTTGTGATTGACAAAGTTGTTTTGATAAAGGAGAGTAGTTAGACATTGCTCTCTAATGGATTATGTCCAATAAAATTCATTGTACTGTAAAGCAACGCAAATTTAACTTCATTGTATAAAAAATGAAGGATC
>NW_010948735.1:0-238 GCF_000633955.1 Camelina sativa
GGTCTAGGCAGTTTTACCTTACCATAGATTTGGGCGATTAAAACTTTGCCGGAACACAACACAGTTAACAAGGCCAAGGGCTTGTACAACATCTTCTTTCACACTGGCTGTTGCTGTAGCTGTTAAAGCTAACACGGGAATGCCGGGAAACTTCTGCTTCAGAATACCAAGACTCTGCGTATTCCACAATACTTTTGGTAGGTAAAAAAGGAAAGTCATGTTTGTCGAAAAGTAAGAG
>NW_010948736.1:0-238 GCF_000633955.1 Camelina sativa
AACTGCAAGAGTAGAACCTTGATCGATGGAGAACCAGCAGCTTCGTTACAGCCTATGCGCTGATAGCTTTGAACCTACATCAGACCCGCCACAACGATAAGACAGCCGCAGCTTCGCTGGAAAAGATCTAAGCCATCGCCATTGGTCTCAGAACGAAGAACCCGTACGAGTTACATCGGACCCGCCACAATGGTGACATCGCAGCTTCGCCGGAAAACAAGGCACCGCCAGCCGCACC
>NW_010948737.1:0-238 GCF_000633955.1 Camelina sativa
CAACAGAGATAGAAGGGAGTATGTGCAACAGAGATAGAGGATACAGAGAAAAGTAGTGTGAAAAGGAGAGTGAATTGAAAAAAAAAAAAAGAAAAAAAAAAAGAAATCGATCCACTTGCTCTTCTCCTTTTCCTCTCCACGTGAATTTTCAACTCCCCCATCACCTCACCTCCCATCCATCTTGTTCCCTCTCACACAACACATTTACTTTGTGTCCTATCTCCCCCATCTTCACTCA
>NW_010948738.1:0-238 GCF_000633955.1 Camelina sativa
CAACATGCTTCTGTAGAACCTGAGATTCAACCCCAACATCGTCTTCAGTGACTATCTTCGAGAGATTACAGCATAAGTTGATTTCCTCAGACTCTCTGCAACCTTGATCATACTTTTTTTCATCATTCTCGAAATCTTTATTGTACAGATCCTTTTTAGCAACCCAGACTTTGCAAAAGTGAAATGGATCCATAAAACATTTCCTAGCCATCCAAAGCTCCTTGATCTTATTCTTAAA
>NW_010948739.1:0-238 GCF_000633955.1 Camelina sativa
CTTGACACTATTATAAGCCATGTGTCCCTATCCATTCATGAGCATATTGGAAGCTAAGTCCAAGCTTCTTGATGTGGCTCCACTTCATATTCATATAGGTTGATCTTTTATTCTTGCACCTGCAAATGCAATTTTTCAAAAGATCTATTAAGAATAGAACTTCAACCTAATCCTTTATTGCAGGTTCAAGTACTTACTTTGGGATGATACAACAAGTGCTTCAATCTTTAACTGTAAG
>NW_010948740.1:0-238 GCF_000633955.1 Camelina sativa
GTTATATAAGGGATAGCTTTGTGAATCCTTACATCTAGTTCCTTGTCAAGAGAGTCCAGGTCTCTGAGCCAGAGGGATCTTGGCGTGTGTTTTTTCAAGTCTTTAATTGTTTCAATTATTTTCTCTTTGTCTGACAATAACTCCTTGACTTTCTCTTTAGTCAACGATCCAATAGCCATTTCCAATAATATGTAGTCATACTCTGAGCCGAGTATATAAGTGTCTGCGGAATCTGCAG
>NW_010948741.1:0-238 GCF_000633955.1 Camelina sativa
AAGAAATTAAAACTTGTAAAAAATCACGATTAGAAATGTTTATTTACCTTGAACCTTTCTGTGGAAACACAACGCAATCTACTAAATGATGCAAAGTTGGAACGTTGGTACATTGAAGAACGCGGATGTCCCCCGGATGCAAGCATGGCATCTTGGCAACAACGACCGGTCCTTCAATGATACTGCAACTTTTAGACTCTGATGTTGGATCCGAACATTGAACGAATACTTGACCGTA
>NW_010948742.1:0-238 GCF_000633955.1 Camelina sativa
AAAAAAAAAGTGTATAATATACAAAGAGCAAATTGATAGAATACAAATGTGGTATTAGAGAATAATTTATCTATCTGTATTTTCTACGAAGTGCAAATTGGGTCCTATTTGAAAGTGCCAATGGGACATAGTTTTATATTAGTAAATGGGGGATTTTTTAATTTAATTTATTCCATATTTGGTCTCCAAAGATCGTGTTTCTTGCTCGAATCTTAAAGATCTTCAGAACTTTTCAGAA
>NW_010948743.1:0-238 GCF_000633955.1 Camelina sativa
TCTGAAAACTGGCTTTGACTACAAACAAGTCTCTCAACAGCAATCTAAGAAGTACTGCAACAAGAGGTCTAAGTAGAGCAACTAGAAAGAGGTATCTCTGGTACCATCAAGCTGCATATACATAAGAAGGAAGAAGAGAGGTAACCAAAGAGGAAGGTATTGCTTTTTCACCTACGCTTGATCATCCAGTTGTGAGCTGTTCGTGGGGCAGTGGAGATTCCCTCATAGTATCGAGACT
>NW_010948744.1:0-238 GCF_000633955.1 Camelina sativa
AAATCCGTGTCGAAGCTATGGAGATTGATGATCGAATCTAACTATCTTGCCGAGAAACGTCTTCTCCGACACCCAAATCCAAAACTCCTTGTTCTTCGATTGGAAATATCTAGTGACCGTTGTTCAAGAACCATATTTCTGGCGACTAATTCAAAAGATGATCACAACGACCATATAAAAATCTTCATTCTTTCTTACAAATCTCCACTTCCATATCCCATATATTCTATGTACGATA
>NW_010948745.1:0-238 GCF_000633955.1 Camelina sativa
TGACCTTGACTTTACATTTTGACGAAGCTCTAGGAAGCATTAGGAGACGCATCATGATCTTCAGCTTTAAGTCATTTCTGCTTGCCTGACCATGAAGTTCCAACAGCTCAAGACGCGGCAATTTCTCCAATACATGCTTTATTTGCACCATCTCTCCGATATCTCCCTTGAACTTTGTTATCTTTAGAACCTTAATATGGCATGACGATAGGAAATAATAGCCATCCAAGCATTTGCA
>NW_010948746.1:0-238 GCF_000633955.1 Camelina sativa
ACGACGTCTTGCTCAGAGAAGTCGGCTCCGATTTCATGGAGAAAATCGAACGGACTCGTATTCTCGCTCAGGTTTTTTTTTTTTGCTTCTATTTTAGACTTCTCTCTCTCTGTTTTCGAACCTCCGTTGTGATTTTTTTTTTGGGAGAAGTGGTACCGTTCTTTCTCCGATCCGTCTGGAGAACTGAGAATGGTTTCTGACGCTGTGTTTGATCCGTTTTGTTTTTTTTTTTTTTTTT
>NW_010948747.1:0-238 GCF_000633955.1 Camelina sativa
TCTTTCGTTTTCTCTAACCACGGATGCAGTTTGTTTTCTGGAATTGACCGTTTCTTGCTGGTATATGTCGCTCATCTTAGTGGATGACCGCAATCTGCGGGTAGCTGATTTTGCTCAGTTTTGGGCAACAGCAAAGGTATATCCTCACTTCTTGCTATATTACCTTGTGGAGATTGGATGTTGTTTGCAGATTCTATAGAAGACTCACAATGATTTGTGAAGTCAACTAGCGTCTTTA
>NW_010948748.1:0-238 GCF_000633955.1 Camelina sativa
TTCTGAAGATTTTTCTATTTTCTTGGTACTCTGCAGATTGCAGCAGTGGTTGGCTTGAAGGACCCAACAAAGTTTATATACCATTCTTGGCATGTGGTGACTTAACCGGTTACGACTCAGACCGGTCTTACCCACTCCCTAAAGAAGCAGATGGATCTTCATACCAGAGTTTGGACCCGATTCAACCTCCGATCGCACCACCTTATAAACGAGCTCTTGAGCTCAAGAAAGCTTCAGC
>NW_010948749.1:0-238 GCF_000633955.1 Camelina sativa
TAACCAAATTTGGTCAAAACTGACAAAAACATGCTGCTGTAAACGCGCAAATAACTGATGTGTGTGTCTGTATTTTTTTCTTTTGGAATAAAAATGTGAAAAACACGCAGCTGATTTCGAAACATACACCTCTAGGAAGCACGGTAATAGCTCCCTAATGTTATTTCTTCTCACGTAGAAGGTAGTGGTACCATCATATAAAATTAAGGAATAATAAAGGAGCATCAATAAAATCGAA
>NW_010948750.1:0-238 GCF_000633955.1 Camelina sativa
TATTTCTCTCTCGTAATACTAAGCCTGTCCCAAGGAATCCCCTGGATATCTTTCCCTTTCCGGGCTTGGTCAGCTGAAGTATCAGCGATTTTATTATTCTGAAACCAAAAGAAGGAAACACAACAGAGACATTATTATTCTTATTAATTAACCCATGATGATAGCTATCATTTACAATGGGGAAAACAACTTACAGAGTAGTCAAACTCGTCGACATCGGAATCGGATTCAGCCAAAT
>NW_010948751.1:0-238 GCF_000633955.1 Camelina sativa
AGAATCTATTCATCACGAGATAGATACATTACGAAAAGAGGAATGCAGGCTTTATATCGTGAACAGTGAAGATGAAGAAACTGTTTCAGTAGAATATGTCTCTGATTCTGAAGATTCATGTGAAGTTGAGATGAAAGGAGAAGATGATGATGAGCTTAGAGTTACCGGAGAATCCGCAGGGATTCATAGAAGCAGAGAAATCAAGTCTGATTCAGCAGTGATCGAAAAAGGAGTGAAC
>NW_010948752.1:0-238 GCF_000633955.1 Camelina sativa
AAAATAAATTACTGATCAAAATCTAAGCATCAAAGTTTTAAACCTTTATGAAAAAAACATTGGCAATTCATGCTTTTCATCAAAATCAGCAGACTTTGAAACTCTATTCAAACTGTAGCCCTTTAAAAAAGAGGTACATTAGGTTCCATATATGTAACTGTTGGAATATCAATGGAAGACGTACCTCCTTCCCATCTGTATTCCTCATAACAACACCATCTACAACAGGCGACTTTCT
>NW_010948753.1:0-238 GCF_000633955.1 Camelina sativa
TCAATTGCATCTCGCACCTTTCTCATTGGTTCTTCATACAAATAGGCTGGGTTATCAAACTCTGATGCCAAGCTTTCTTCTCCAAGCAATGCTCGAAACGAGTCTGTCACAGATGATGAAAGTGACTCAAGATTGTATCCTCCTTCCAAGAAAAACACACAACGTCCTCCGCACACTTCTTTCGCCAACCGCTTTATATCTTTCGCCAGTGAGTAGTATGTTCCTGTCGTGAACTGTA
>NW_010948754.1:0-238 GCF_000633955.1 Camelina sativa
ATTTGCAGGTGAAGATTGAGGCACAAGGCAAGTATTTACAGTCAGTTTTAGTGAAAGCTCAACAAACTCTCGCTGGCTACACATCTTCAACTCTAGGCATGGAATTTGCGAGAACCGAACTCTCTAGATTAGCTTCAATGGTGAACAGAGGCTGTCCAAGTTCTTCGTTCTCAGAGTTAACGCAAGCAGAAGAAGAGGAAGAAACAGAAGAAGGTTTCTTGTGGCGCAAGAAACCAAA
>NW_010948755.1:0-238 GCF_000633955.1 Camelina sativa
AGCACGTTCATGGGGGCAACCACGTCGGCCACAAAACGGCGCAAACCGCGGGTGAGCACCAGGCGCGACATGGTCTGTTTGAATTCGTCAGATTTGCCGTGCTTAATGAGGTCGAGGTAATCCTGAAGCTCGTCTACGCCATCGGCTGGCATTCGGACCAGGGTACCAGCGCTGCTGACTGCCGCCAGTGACGACAATTCTTCGGCTGACAATTTGATGATTTTGCCTGGTCGATGAC
>NW_010948756.1:0-238 GCF_000633955.1 Camelina sativa
GACGAGTGCAAGAAGAGATATAGCGTTCGAGTTTGGAAGATTTTTACTGACTGCTTTAATTGTCTCCCTGTTGCTGCTCTTATCGATGAAAAGATCCTCTGTATGCACGGCGGGCTATCCCCTGAGTTGAAGCACTTGGATGAGATCAGGAACATTGCTCGTCCTATTGACATTCCTGACCATGGGCTGCTATGTGATCTCTTGTGGTCTGATCCTGACAAGGATATTGAAGGATGGG
>NW_010948757.1:0-238 GCF_000633955.1 Camelina sativa
AAAGGCAGTCACACCCTTCAACGAAGTTAGGGTCTTGTATGCCTCAGCAGGGATATCAGCGAAGTAGGTCTCCACAAGAACATTCAAACCAGAAAGAGTTGATTCGAGTTCAGCGTAGGCAGCGGTAAAGGCCTCGAGTTTGTGGCCCTCAAGATCCATAACAAGGACAGGCTCGTCAAGCTGAATCCAGGTGGCACCAGCTGCCTTAAGCTCAGAAATCACTTCCCTGTACACAAAT
>NW_010948758.1:0-238 GCF_000633955.1 Camelina sativa
AAGTGTTTAGGTTCTCTACCAACCTATTGCATGTCTTATAGACCCATTTTTGTGGCACCAGAGCAGGCAGCAGCTAACGAGGCTATATAAGAGAATTGGACAAAGGTGTTGAACGCTTTTCGGACAATTTGACACTGTCCGCAACTGAAACATCAAGCCACAATGCAGAAACTCTTTTCTTGGTCACATGGATGGAACTGGCGCTTGATGACAGACGATATGGACCAAATATTATGTA
>NW_010948759.1:0-238 GCF_000633955.1 Camelina sativa
ACTTACAGTAGTAAGATGCGTCCATTTGATATCCCAAAGGAAGCCTAAAATGTCCGGTAAGAGCATTGGTGTGGTTATCTAGAGGAGGACGAAAAAGAGGCTGGTCGAGTAAATCGGAGAAGTAGCTGACAAGAAACCCTTGGTCAGCTCCATCAGGGTTATCTCTCTTTACTTCAAGCTCATGAATCATGTCTCTAAAGACCTCCATTGACGGCTGCAACACGAAGAGGCCAGTGTG
>NW_010948760.1:0-238 GCF_000633955.1 Camelina sativa
TGTCTATTATTCAAGTACAAAAACTAATAATACTATTAAATATTAACCAAATTCAACAATTAGTTTTTGTACAAGAATAATTGGTCATTTTTATTACTTTTTGTATTTGAAGTATTAGTTTTTTAAAATCATATTGTTTAACGAACTTCTAATTTAATTTCTTATATTAAACAATATATGTAAAAAAAATCCAACTATATTATGTACTAAATTACTCAATATACAATACAATGTCAAA
>NW_010948761.1:0-238 GCF_000633955.1 Camelina sativa
TCCCCTCCTTAGAGAACCTTGACCACAAGGTTCATGGAAACTTCTTATCCTCTTCCACTTGAAGCATAGCTAGCTGTTCATTTACCAAATCTCCCCTGTTTGATAATTTTGACTTTTGGTGATGAACCTTGGTAGATATCTCTGGGGGCCTTTGCAAATGGAACACCTCATAAACAAAAATCCAGAAAGAGAAGTAGACACAAAGAACCTTGACCACATAGGTGAACTGTCCATGGGG
>NW_010948762.1:0-238 GCF_000633955.1 Camelina sativa
CCCCTTGTCCTGCACTCAAGAAGAAAATATGTTTTTACCCTTACAAATCCTAACCCTAAACAAAACCTATAAATACTCGTAAGACCTAGGGTTTTCAAGTGTGCATCTTCTACAGCTTTGGAGCCGCCCAAGCCACGACCAGAGAAGCTCTCTCTCTCGCTCGCCGTCTCTCTTGAAGCTTGAAGATCTGCCACCAATCTCTCTTTCTACTCTTTCTAGTTCTTTCATACTATCATTG
>NW_010948763.1:0-238 GCF_000633955.1 Camelina sativa
AACATGAACGCTCAACTTTACATGAAAAAGCCAAACTTGAGCAATCTAAGGTGATTGAGGATCTTGAAATGATGAGAAGGAATCTTGAAATTGAACTTCAGAAAAGGAAAGAACAAGACGAGGAAGATCTACAAACCAGACTGACTGAGTTCGAGGACAAAAGAATGAAAGAGCTTAGTGATATCAATCACCAGAAGCAGGCTTTGAATAGGGAGATGGAAGAAATGGTGTCCAAAAG
>NW_010948764.1:0-238 GCF_000633955.1 Camelina sativa
GGTGGTTATTTGACCTTTGGCACCTTAGATTCTGGAAAAGTTTCTGCGCCAGGTCAACCAACGATCAAAGATCTGTTGGATCTTTACAACTTTAGAACAATTGGTCCTGACACAGAGGTGTATGGAATTATTGGCAAGCCTGTCAGTCACAGCAAATCACCTATTGTTCACAATCAAGCTTTCAAATCAGTTGGATTTAATGGAGTATATGTTCACTTGTTAGTTGATAATCTTGCAA
>NW_010948765.1:0-238 GCF_000633955.1 Camelina sativa
AATTTAACCCGTGCTAGAGTATGTAAGTCTTAAAATTATAATATAAATATAAAAAATTCAATCCGTGCTCTAGCACAGGTCCTAATTTTTATTGAACGTTGTGGTTTATCAATAAAATATGTGGAAAGTAAATTTGTAATATTGTGTTTAAAGATCTTTGGTACAACTTGATATAGGACTAAAACCTTCCGAAAATACAGTTTGGAATATCCATGATTTTATTTGTTACAATTAATAT
>NW_010948766.1:0-238 GCF_000633955.1 Camelina sativa
GTTAGATCCAAATCATTATGGGATGTGGAAGGTGTTGATGATGCATATAATTAAAGGAATTCATAAAGATGCATGGACAGCAGTTGAATGTGGATGGGAGTCGCCAAAACAGGCTGTTGTTGTTGTAGATTCTGACGGGAATCAAGTGGCTGTTGAAAAACCCAAAACAGAGTGGTCAAAGTCTGACAAAGCATTGTCCACACTCAATTCACTGGCACTTTAAGCAATATTTAATGGC
>NW_010948767.1:0-238 GCF_000633955.1 Camelina sativa
AGGGTGTTACCCGGATGCTCTATTGGATGCGTTTGGTGACGCGATTGCTGACGGTGTAGACCTCATCAGCATCTCTATTGGGGGGGATGAAACTGCGTCCATGTTTGAATTTGACTCAATTGCGATTGGGGCTTTTCACGCTATGGCCAAAGGGATTCTCACTGTGAATTCTGGGGGTAACAGCGGTCCAAACCCGACCTCAGTGTCGAGTGTAGCGCCATGGATCTTGACCGTTGCA
>NW_010948768.1:0-238 GCF_000633955.1 Camelina sativa
AGAAGCATGATGGTGAATCTTACCCTATGCGGTTTACACACGGCGACAGTCGCGTCTAAGATGAAACGCACTATTCTTTGTTTTATAACATTTATATTGTTTTGCTTTCTTCTCGAACCGTTTATATACATTATCACACGGACAAGATATTATCTGTTGCTATGAAATCTAATAAAATAAAATTAGTTACGGACCTAATTTTGGCTGCCTAATCATGAAGTTCAAGAGTGCTCAGAGA
>NW_010948769.1:0-238 GCF_000633955.1 Camelina sativa
GTACCACCTCCTCCGCTAATTTCACGTCCAACTCCAATGTCATCGCTAGCACCACCTCCAACTCCTATACCATCACCAGCATCTTCTCCTCGAACTCCTATACCATCCCCAGCACTATCACCCTGTTGATGACGTCGGTTTTTGCCACTGCCATGACCATCTGTACTAGATATTTTCCCCAAACCTTGAGTCGACATCAGTAACACCATCACACACGCCACTACCCAACCCCTTCTCA
>NW_010948770.1:0-238 GCF_000633955.1 Camelina sativa
TTAATGATGCAGATGATGCAGTTGGTACAATTCAAAACATGGCAAGTGAGTTACGCAAGAGGAAAAAGGAGCCGGATACAGAGGATGCAGAATTCTCCAGGAAAAGAAAGACAAGACCGAGTGAAGCAAGCAGATCGGGAACAACAAACATTGGTGCTGAACAAGATGGAGCCGCGGTGGAGCCTATTCCACCACCGGTTCCATGAGAGTTGGATTTTGGAACTGTCAAGGCATGGGA
>NW_010948771.1:0-238 GCF_000633955.1 Camelina sativa
TTCATAGATATGCAAGGATAAAGATGAGGCTGAAGTGTGGTTTAGTGGTTTAAAAGCCTTGATCTCGCGTTGTCATCAACGGAAATGGAGGACTGAATCGAGAAGTGATGGGACGCCATCCGAAGCTAATAGTCCGAGAACATATACCCGGAGAAGCTCCCCTTTACATTCTCCATTTAGCAGCAATGACAGTTTCCAGAAGGTACTAGAGTGATATATTCCACTTCATTTTGTGCAT
>NW_010948772.1:0-238 GCF_000633955.1 Camelina sativa
CATAGGAGATTAAGAAGAGGTTTTAGCTTTCAGGATAAAATGTCACATACCCTGGGATGCCAATAGTCCTCGTATTTAGACGCCAATAAGAGTGCAGTAAGACCAATCAATTGCATCTCGTTCTTCCGTATAGGAACTTGGGAAAGGTAACGGTCTAATAAGTTCATTGTGAGGTAGAGTGTCTCATGCATTAGATCAAATTTGAAATGAACCTGCAAAACAAATAGGCAGTACTGAG
>NW_010948773.1:0-238 GCF_000633955.1 Camelina sativa
ATGTTTTAGAGAATGGATACGAGGTGGTTGATGCAGTGGAAGGGAATGGAAACAACAATGATGATGCTGGTGATGATGATGATGGAGAAGATGAAGAATGCGGTGCAGATGATGCAGAAGGAAAGGAGACCAAGAAAGGACCTGTAAGTGATCCTGATTTGAATGGTGAAGCTGGAGATGATGATGATGATGAACCTGAAGGGGATGACGGTAATGATGACGATGATGATGATGATGA
>NW_010948774.1:0-238 GCF_000633955.1 Camelina sativa
ACGAAGAAGTCGTTGTCCGGTCCCAGTTCTCCGGCGAACATCCGCCTCATAGTATCTGGTTCCATGACTGTGAAGGTGGCAGAGGCTTCGATGGACATGTTCACTCCCCCGTGCTCCCCAAACTCATGTCGGATGCTAGCCAAGGCCGCCGCAGGGTCGACCTCACACACCGCCAGTGCTGACTTCTTTGCAACCATGGCGTCTCCGTCGTCGTCGTCATCACGATCGTTTCGTTTCT
>NW_010948775.1:0-238 GCF_000633955.1 Camelina sativa
TCTGGTCTCCTAGGACCTCCCAGCTTTTCAGAATTGTCCATAATCTCATTAAAGTCACCAGTGAGCATCCAAGCTTCATCTCGTTGAATCCCTATCCGCATTAGTCTCTCCCAGACCTCCTGTCTTAGATGGCGAGCAGGGTCTCCATATACAAATGTGATGAAGAAAATAAGATCTCCCTTAATGATTTTAGTATCAATCATTCTCGAATCAGAATGCAAAACCTCGACCACATACA
>NW_010948776.1:0-238 GCF_000633955.1 Camelina sativa
AAAGGAAAAAGTAATAAAATTTACTTCTCTCCAACATCCTGTAAGCTCTGGTGTGAAGTACACGAGGTTACTTGAGTTACAGCGTACTTACTATGAGAGAAGAACATCGTTGAGAAGCTAAACCTGTAACAATGAAGAGAAGGAAAATGAGGTCTAAATGTAACCTCAAGCTCTCGGTGTCAAGAAGTGGGAAACTAACCAGAAGATGGTGATGAGTTGACGCCTAGGAGGGCCACGG
>NW_010948777.1:0-238 GCF_000633955.1 Camelina sativa
TTGATGCACCAATCCTTGAAGCATACTCGTACTGTGAGACGGCCAAGAAGTTGTGGGAATCACTTGCGAACGTGTATGGAAACGTGACTAACTTGACCAGGGTGTTTGAAGTAAAGAAAGCTATCAACAGTCTTCACCAAGAAGACTTAGAGTTCACAAAGCACTTCGGCAAGTTTAGGTCTCTTTGGGCTGAACTAGAGATGCTTCGGCCAAGCACCATAGATCCGGCCATCCTTAA
>NW_010948778.1:0-238 GCF_000633955.1 Camelina sativa
GAACATTACTGACTTACCAACTACAATGGGTGATGCAATAGCTAAAACTCCTGGCTTGATCATTTCCCTTAAAGCTGCAGATGCGACAATGGCGACACATCGACTATAATCTGGCTTCTCCTTGTACGTCTGTTACAGGATATTGGTTTTGCTAGTCAACAGCAGTACAAGCCAAATAAATAAGAAATAGGGAAGCACTCGAAAGGAAAAATATGCTTACCATTATGCCAGGCCTCTC
>NW_010948779.1:0-238 GCF_000633955.1 Camelina sativa
TTTGTAAGGAGCGAATTTTACGCCGGTTGTCTCGTCTGAATTATTGGGTTTTGATGAGATTGTTTCCCATGTTTCATATGTGAGGATTGGGAATCCGGGTGTGGTTTTTCATCTATGCCTTGTTAATTTATTTACTACATGTACCATTCCCCTATAATATATCCTTCAACTAGGCTTCTCCTGTACTTTCAGCCTCTACTCAATTCCACCTATACGACTTATATTCTATACAATTACA
>NW_010948780.1:0-238 GCF_000633955.1 Camelina sativa
TGTAGGAGTTGAGAGTTCGATTCTCTCCATTTCCCAAAAATCTATAACTTAACCAGTTGTCTGAAGTGAAGTGTCTGATTGAACATGATAATAAAATACACCTATGTTATATAACTCTTGTCACTATCGCATTGTTTCTCTATTTTTTTTTTTTGGTTTCCAGCGCTGTCAAAGCACATCAGTTTTTTTCGGAGGAAAGCTGGGACACGTTTAAGCAGATTTTTAACAACTATATGTC
>NW_010948781.1:0-238 GCF_000633955.1 Camelina sativa
AGGGCTCGAGCATTTTCATGGTACACTATATCAAAGAATCTTCCTGGCTTTCTGTAGTTCTCGTATGCATATAGTTGCAGAAGCTTGGTGTCTGTCTCATCAGCTGCGACTGCGTGAAGCTAAAAACATGTCCAAGCCACTTCAATGATTAGTACAGAACAGAAACAAAGGGAGAGGAACAGAAGCAGAGTCAAGGCAATAACAAGTTGCAGGTAAAATGGAAGCTTACATGCTTAAC
>NW_010948782.1:0-238 GCF_000633955.1 Camelina sativa
GAGTTGTTACTGTTTCTAGGGTCAGAATGTGTGACAGTCCAATGTATATTGTAAGATTTCAAGATGAATTTGGAGTGTTTAGACAACAGTTTAACCCGTTTTATCCCAAAACAGGCTTAAACCGAGAAAACAGGCTAAAACCGAGAAAAATTGATTCGAAGCAGTAAACAGCAATGTTAATCTTTCTAGGCTCAAATATGTAACAATCCAATGCATTTGACTAATTACAAGAGTTCGG
>NW_010948783.1:0-238 GCF_000633955.1 Camelina sativa
AACTTACATTTCATGTTGCAATAGTCGCGAGCCGTATTGCCGAACCAACAGGCTTGCGGCAAGACATCCCTTAAACGTTCGCAGCACCAACAATGAGGTACCAAAGCATGACATGGGCCAGGCACACACTCTTGACTAACGTTTTCGGAGATCGTTTCTTCCATCTCTCTAACCTCCTTGCTCACACCTACACATCGATTTGATTTTAAACACAAATCAGATTTTTGGATAAAAGAAT
>NW_010948784.1:0-238 GCF_000633955.1 Camelina sativa
TTTAGTTGACTTGCAAACGTACCCAGCAATGGTTACTCCTGCTAGATATGCTTGCATATTCTAGTGGAAGAAGATGGATTCTAAAGAGATTTCTGCGGAATCATCTTAATGCACGACATAAATCTCGATACCTCATTAAAGTTAGCATCCACTTGCTGGTTGTTATCTGAGGATATCGTATTTATAGCTGCAAAACAACTTGTTTAGCATTTTACTTTGCTAAAACATCAAGTTACCT
>NW_010948785.1:0-238 GCF_000633955.1 Camelina sativa
CGCCTGGTCGTTGGGCAAATATGGCGGGTAAGTTTTGGCGGGGGGTGGGGAAAGAAGAAAGAAGCTGTTGGTTGGAGTAAGTTAGTTACCGTGACTTTCTGGGAAGACGTGGACCGGACCAAACCGTCGCACGCCAGGTTTGTCGGATGCAATAATTATTATTGTTACTTACTTGCTTCGAAAATATGCAACACTGTAGTAATAAATCTTATACTATAAATTAACCTTCGTAAAAAAA
>NW_010948786.1:0-238 GCF_000633955.1 Camelina sativa
AAATTAAACCTGCTAGTGGAAATGTGATTATAGCTAATGGTGATAAGATACCAGTAGAAGGAATTGGAAATTTAAAGTTGTTTGACAAAACTTCTAAAGCTTTTTATATGCCGAGTTTTACCTCAAACTTATTATCGGTTAAGAAAGCCACCACTGATTTAAATTGTTATGCAATATTTGGGCCTAATGAGGTATATTTTCAGGATATTGAGACAAGTAAAGTCCTTGGCCAAGGTGT
>NW_010948787.1:0-238 GCF_000633955.1 Camelina sativa
AAGGAAAGTACTTGCAATCAATTCTAGAAAAAGCTTGCAAGGCTATAGAGGAGCAAGCTGTTGCGTTCGCTGGGCTAGAGGCGGCAAGAGAAGAGCTATCAGAGCTAGCCATAAAGGTCTCCATCTCCAATGGATGCCAAGGAGGAACAACAACAAACACCTTCGAGACAACCAAAATAACAATCCCATCTTTATCCGAGCTTGCAGTAGCAATAGAGAACAAGAACAACTGTTCAGC
>NW_010948788.1:0-238 GCF_000633955.1 Camelina sativa
ACTTACATGATACTTTTTAGGATAAAACAACATCTTCTTCTCCACATTGCCCCTGCAACAGAATACAGCTATAGCTGAAGTAACTTGAAAATAAAAATGGCTTCAAACATATTAGAGAAAAATTCAAACACCCAAACACTCTTTTGGTTGTTGGACTTTGAAATAAGAATTTCTCTTCTATGAACTATGATGCATTCCTGAGACATTTGACTCCAACTATATGAAGTCTAGTTCACAG
>NW_010948789.1:0-238 GCF_000633955.1 Camelina sativa
GCAGTCTATAATCTTCTCCCCAGGATCCAACACACATCTGCAAAACATAGTTTAAAAAGGGGTTTTCGTGGGGAAGAAACTCAATCTACTGGAAAAAAATCAAATCATCAAGCCAAACCTCATGATCAAATCAATTAGTTCGTCAGCACCACAGCCTACAAGTATGTATTCAGACTCAAGACCAGAGTCTTGAGCGAGTGCATCACGAAGTCTACGACTTTGTGGATCAGGATATACA
>NW_010948790.1:0-238 GCF_000633955.1 Camelina sativa
AACTCATCCCCCTTAGTTTCTTTTGTTGTTTATTTTTGTTATCACATTGTGGACCAGACAAACTCACCCGTTCATCATTTGTAAGACACAAGAGGATCATTGTTTAATCTGTGCACAAGTAATCAAATGAGGTAGAAGAGCTCACCTGTTCATCATAATCAAGACACAGGAGGATCATTGATCAATCTACGACATCCCGTTGTTTTTTTTTTTTTTTTTTTTTTTTTTTTTTTTTTTT
>NW_010948791.1:0-238 GCF_000633955.1 Camelina sativa
GAGATGCGAAAGAGAAGGTCAAAGAGTATGGAGAAGATACTAAGGAGAAGGCAGAAGGGATTAAGGAGACTGTGAAGGGTAAAGCTGAGGAGCTTGGAGAGAAAACGAAGGAGACTGTGAAAGGAGCTTGGGAGAGTACCAAAAATGCTGCTCAAACCGTGACTGAAGCTGTGGTTGGGCCGGAAGATGATGCGGAGAAGGCACGGGCTGATATCGATAAAAGCGTGGAAGATCATAC
>NW_010948792.1:0-238 GCF_000633955.1 Camelina sativa
TTAATTTTAGTGATTTAGTATATAATTAGTGGTATACCGCACAACAAATTTTTTTAAATACAATCTTAATTAAATCAGTTTGATTCGATATATTTTATATTGTTAGTTCTTAAAATAGTAAAATAAGGATTTAATATGTATTCAAGTATCATATTAATAATATTTTATTTTTTAGTATTATCAATTCAATTATGTAATATCATATAACCCGTCATGTAATATAACTCGTTTGTATTAT
>NW_010948793.1:0-238 GCF_000633955.1 Camelina sativa
CAAGTAAAGGGAGATCTAACTTGAGCGAGATCGATCAAGAAGAACGTAGCGAAGCGAGAAATTTCCAGAGAGCGCGAAGATGAAGAAAACGAAGGAGAACGAAGCAGCTCACGAGAATCGAGTCGGGTCGGGGTTCTACACAAATAAACGAAGTATCCAGATTCTTTATTAGTTAAGTCGGTCCAATTCTAATGGGCTTTTTTACTTTGGGCTTTATAAATTATATACCAAACCAAAC
>NW_010948794.1:0-238 GCF_000633955.1 Camelina sativa
TTCTTGAAACCAGTCACGCTTATGACATCACCTACTCTGTATCTGTATAGTCCTATAAAGATCACAAAACAAGAAAAGGTTCAACAATAATTCAATCTTATATGAGTAGATGAAAACTAAAGATTCCATCTAAATCAAATCAATCAAAGATGATCAGATTTAGTTCAAATCAATGAAAGGTGGTTGGTTTTCTTACCAGCATAGGTGGTGACTACAAGCTCGTACTCCTGACCAAGCT
>NW_010948795.1:0-238 GCF_000633955.1 Camelina sativa
ACAGAAGATTAGTTGGGAAAATGATGTATTTGACTATCACTAGGCCTGACATCACATATGCCGTCAATCGCTTGTGTCAGTTTACCGCAACCCCAAAAGGATTACATATGCAGGCAGCTCTTAAAGTCTTGCATTATGTTAAGGGAACAGTTGGGAATGGTCTCTTTTATTCTGTCGATTGTGATTTGGTCCTCCAAGCCTACACTGATGCTGATTGGGGTTCATGTCGTGATTCTCG
>NW_010948796.1:0-238 GCF_000633955.1 Camelina sativa
ACTCTGCCTCGAGCTGAGACAACCTCTCTTGAACAGTCTTCTCATTTGTTTCTGCAATCTTCTCTGCCTTCCAATCAACATATGTACTATCAGGCTTTGTATGTGCCTTGATAAAAACCTCACCAAGTCGAACTTCTCTTCCCAATTCCTCAACCTGCAATATTAGCAGAGATTAACTAAAAAAAAAATAACAGTTATGTAAGAATTGAAAGTGGCAAAAATAACAGCTACTTAACCA
>NW_010948797.1:0-238 GCF_000633955.1 Camelina sativa
GTTTCCGGACCAAAGCTCGCGTTGAACCACACTATTTCGGACACTAAAGTTTTTTTGCTTATTTGTTTTTTTTTTTTTAATAATAAGGGTAAACAAAAATTTGGATTGATGAAAATCGAATTTAACAAAGAGAAAATATTAATGAATATATATTATTGTGCAACTTCTGAAGTCTGTTAACAAAGAGAAATTAATGAATTTTATATTTAGAAAAAAAAAAAAAAAAAAAAAAAAAAAA
>NW_010948798.1:0-238 GCF_000633955.1 Camelina sativa
ACCATGAAGTTTTTGCAGTCCCCGTGAACTCTCCAGAGGAAGATTTCCCTATCATGGGATCCAGATGCAATCAGAGTTCCAGCTGGATTGAACTTCATGGTATAGACAGCACTTGGATGCCCACTTAGCAACATGATAGGTGCCTCCAAGCTCGATGTCCGGTTCTTGCCAATGGGACCAGGTCCTTGAGAAGCATTGTGTGGGACAGTAGACCATTCCATAGGCCTAGGACCTGACA
>NW_010948799.1:0-238 GCF_000633955.1 Camelina sativa
CTGCAGCACCTTGGTTCTTTGCAAAACTCTTAAGATCTTCTATGTCTGAGTTCAAACACATGTAAAAAAGTTAGGGTTCTGCCTTAAAAGGCGGATACAAAAAAAGTGATGAGGGACACTGTTATATACTTTACTAGACAGATAATGCTAGTTTAAACAACAATATGTTGATTTAAGGAAAATCTTCACCAGAAGTTACCTTGAACAGCCGGATCCCATGAGGCACTGCGAAGCTTTT
>NW_010948800.1:0-238 GCF_000633955.1 Camelina sativa
CCACTTTGGTCTGCATGACCAGACAGCGCCCTGCCTCATTGATGAAACCGGTTTTTTGAACTTCAATGTCCCAATCGGACTTTCTAACCAATCGATTGGTGTTGTGAAACTGCAAAGGTCCCCAGCGGGTTTCCACGCTGAAAGCAGGGTCGGTCGTGTATTCACGAATCAAATTGAATTTGTGGGCCTGCATCACCATGCGAGCCAAGTCGTTGGCGGTGGACTTGTTTTCATCTGA
>NW_010948801.1:0-238 GCF_000633955.1 Camelina sativa
ATACAACACCATGAAGTCTAAGCTGATGATGATCAATTCGTTTGTCACATAAAGAGACGAAGAATGTGAGGGAGGTGGTGCCTTAGTGCAAGAGTGGAGAGAATGAAAGTGTTGTTGGCAGAAATTGGTCAGGTATTTTTTGTGTGAGCATCGTTTATGTAAAGAACATTGTTTTGATAAGTTATGTTTGTAGTTTGGTCGGAAAAAACAGTTAAAGTAGAGGCCAAAGTTATGTTTT
>NW_010948802.1:0-238 GCF_000633955.1 Camelina sativa
ACCGTGTAAGTCTAAAAGAAGTCGTCACTCTGTCTAATCTATCACACAATTCACACTTACAAGTTATGGAGTCCAGTTAATATTACCCACTCTTCCTATTAATGACCTTGACAATAACCATCATAACCCAAAATCAATATTTCTTAAACTAACAAATATTTTGTAGGAACCCTCTACTAGAATTTGTAGGAACCATTGGAAAAATATTTTGCTAATGGCATCATTTACACACCTACTA
>NW_010948803.1:0-238 GCF_000633955.1 Camelina sativa
ATCAACTCTAGTAGAACAACCCCAAAGGAGAACACATCTGATTTCTCAGTTAATTTGCCACTTGATGCATATTCAGGAGCCATGTATCTGAAACATTATACAGATACTTTAGTAGATGCAGGATGTGCAACATATACAGAAAGACTGTTTTGCTCCTGAGAACCACCACCTACCCGAATGTTCCCATAACTCGAGTTGTAATATGTGTGTTACAATCAAGAGCTAGCTTTGCAAGGCC
>NW_010948804.1:0-238 GCF_000633955.1 Camelina sativa
ATGATACGCGGAACTCATGTCCAAGCTAGTACACAACATCTTCCACAAAGATCGCCAAAAATGATTGAGGAACCTTGTATCTCGATCAGAGACAATAGATTGCGGGAGACCATGGAGACGATAAATCTCGCGAAAAAATAACGTTGCCACCATCGTAGCATCAGTCGTCTTCTTACATGGTATAAAGTGAGCCATCTTGGAGAACCGATCCACCACCACAAAAATGGAGTCATGACCT
>NW_010948805.1:0-238 GCF_000633955.1 Camelina sativa
ACTGCTCCTGTAATCTCTCTCGCTCTCTCTCGTTTGCTCTCTCTAATCACTTTAATTTTTACGTGAGTACTCTTAGGGTTCTTCTGGGTTTCTGAGTTTTTGTTGTTCAAATTGAGATTTTTGCGGTTGTTTTATAATTGGGGGTTTTGATTTCAGATTTATCTAGGGTTTGGGATTCAATGTGGCATTGCTTGGAACCTTAGATCCTTGTTTTGTCTGCAGCTTCCAACACATCTTT
>NW_010948806.1:0-238 GCF_000633955.1 Camelina sativa
GTAAAAGAAAAAGACATGATAGGGTGGGAGCTAAAGAGGCTGACCTTCTTTCAGCTGCACCAAAAGCACCCAGTTTCATTTCTCATCCAAAGAGAATCCTAACTGACATTGAACAAGCACAAGCACTTGTGCATAAGCTAGACTCTGAGAAACGAATTGAGGAGAATCTTTTAACAAGTTCAGAAACTGATAAATCAGGTAGAGAGAAGTTACATAGTGGTTCGACTGGTCCAGTTAT
>NW_010948807.1:0-238 GCF_000633955.1 Camelina sativa
TAACAGCTAGACAAAATGTAAAAAGGAATCAAGTAAGAAAAATACACTCTAAATCCATGTAGTAAAATATTCATAAGGCAAATGGATTGCAACACGACAGATCTGATACACGAGGTTCTCTAAGAATCAGATATGAACTAACACAGAAAAGATATGAACTCATAGAATCAGTCATCCTGCTCAAGTCAGAGAAGATATAGTTTGCTCAATCAATAATGTGATGAACACTAGATATGGT
>NW_010948808.1:0-238 GCF_000633955.1 Camelina sativa
ATCCAATCATCTTTTGTAACTCAACACCATAGTGATCTGAAGATGCAGATCCAATCATCTTCTGTAACTCAACGTCATAGTTATCCAGGTTGTGACATGCAACTTCCTCCCGATGATGTACTGTTTCCCTAACAGAATCTAACTCGAGATTGTCTCCCTGCAAAATATAAAATCCCACGATTTAAAAAGCATCTTAATTACATTTGGAAGGAAGGAGCAGTTCAAGATTCTCATATAT
>NW_010948809.1:0-238 GCF_000633955.1 Camelina sativa
CCCCAAGCCCACAAACAAACAGCTGGAAGCTGGAAAGGTTGGTGTCCGTGTTGATCGGGTTTTTGGAGGCTAAAATATATCGATTCCAGTCCTGTTAAAAAAAAAATCAAATGACCTTGATTGTCGCCAGAAACAAAAAAAAAGGACAGAGTTTTTATATAAACATCACACATAAGAGATATATTGCTCTGCTCTTACCATCATCCAACGCTTAAACATATCATATGTGCCAAATTGC
>NW_010948810.1:0-237 GCF_000633955.1 Camelina sativa
ATGCGTATTTCTGCCCGAACACCGTCTGAAAATCTGCCGGAGATCATGGAGTTGCCAGATCACCCTTGGTTCATAGGTGTTCAGTTTCACCCGGAATTCACCAGCACGCCCCGCGACAGCCATCCTTTGTTCATGGCGTACGTCAAGGCCGCGCTGGCTCACAAACAATCCAAAGCGATATAGTGTCCGTGCCAACGGGTGCTTGTTCAATTGACAGGGGTATGAGACATGAAGCTG
>NW_010948811.1:0-237 GCF_000633955.1 Camelina sativa
AGCAATTTTCACTTACCGGCATATCTCCGAATAGGGGATGTAAAATGAGTATACAGGGGTGCTGCAAGCCCATAATGATGATATTCTGGAGGAGTGAGATCCCCACTACAGAAGTACACAGCCTGAGTAGTGATACATTTAAAATATTCAATATGCCGACATCTGTGAAAATCACCAGCAATATAACTGCACTCATTCATGACGGAAGCATTACCTGTGTCATGCACCTAGTTGCCA
>NW_010948812.1:0-237 GCF_000633955.1 Camelina sativa
TCTCTCTCTCTCTCCATCCAAAACAATCCCTTTCTCTCTCATCTCCTCTCTTCTCTTCTCTCTGTCTTCCTCTATTCATTAAACCGCCGGAGCAAAAACCCTTTTCTCACAACCCAAAGAGAAATGCGGTCCTAATGCAATATTGATTCATAGAACAGATAGAGAAACATTCCGACGCCGCAAGAGTATCAAAAAGAGGTATCTGGATCTCTGCTTCTTCTCAGATCTCTCTTTCTC
>NW_010948813.1:0-237 GCF_000633955.1 Camelina sativa
GGGATAAAACGTGTTTAACTGTTGTCTAAACACTCCAAATTCAATTCAAACTCGTACAATTAGTTAAATGCATTGGATGTCACACATTCTGACCCTAGAAACAGTAACTAAACTGTTTACTGCTTTGAATCAACGTTTTCTTGGTTATAGCCTTTTTCGGGACAAAATGGGTATGAGTGGTGTCTAAAAATCCAAATTCAACCCGAACCCTTATTATTAGTCAAATGCATTGGATTG
>NW_010948814.1:0-237 GCF_000633955.1 Camelina sativa
AATCATTTTTGAAGGAGGAGATACCTCGATGAAACCGCCTGAGCTGCTCTTTACTGGAGTGACAAATGTGTCCAACAAGAACTCGTGTGGCTCGTCTCCTTCGATGTATTCACGAAGAGCATCTGAAACATTTCTTAGAGACTGGATATAAGCAATGTGGCCAGAAGCAAACCCGGTCCTATGTTCAACTGCTTGCTTGATGAAACGTTTCCTATCTTTGCAGATCTGAACAGCTTC
>NW_010948815.1:0-237 GCF_000633955.1 Camelina sativa
AACCTGTTCCTGTAGGTGTGATTTTGGTTGTACATGTACCTGTTATTAAGTGTTTAGGAGATTTTGTACCACCATAGTTTTCTACTTATTAGATGCAGAGGAAAGAGAGATACTATAAAAATAGTGTTTTGAATCAATTTATTATTTTTTTTTTAAACATCAATTTATTATTATTTTTTGAAAACATATCTCCGAAGCTAGTATTCAATACAATTGGGATTTGAAACAGGTCCAATC
>NW_010948816.1:0-237 GCF_000633955.1 Camelina sativa
CGCCGTGTTCGTCACCCTTACATCGTTCACCTATTCGAGGTCATGGCGACGAAGACAAAGATTTACTTCGTTATGGAGTACGTTCGAGGCGGTGAGTTATTCAACGCGGTGGCTAAAGGTAGGTTGCCGGAAGAAACGGCTCGTAGATATTTCCAGCAGCTGATCTCCTCTGTTTCGTTCTGCCACGGGCGCGGTGTTTACCACCGTGACCTCAAACCGGAGAATCTTCTTTTAGAC
>NW_010948817.1:0-237 GCF_000633955.1 Camelina sativa
ATTCCTGTTTTGAGTGTTGTTGCTCTCTTCTTGTGGCTTGTGTACCTTTGCTTTGGAGCTTATGAAACGTTTTAGCTTTTTATGTGTTCTGCGTTTTTCTAATTTGAATACGCTTGTGTATTATCATTTTGGAATCCAGAGCATTAATGTTGCTTGTATCATATACTATTGAGCTAAATTGGAAGTTCTTGATCTAAAAGTATGTCTCTTTCTTGTTGTTGTTGTTGCAGTGTCATA
>NW_010948818.1:0-237 GCF_000633955.1 Camelina sativa
TCTCTCCAAAGACGCAATTTTAAATCTTTACACCTGCTTCCTAGTACACCAATCACATAATCCTTTCTTGTCTCAGGATCATCAAACCAAAATTTGTTCTACAAAAATTACGAGAAGTTCTTGGTTAGCTATACTTGAAATGTATGACACACAATAATCCTTAACCCTTATTAAACGAAAAGAAATTTACAAAATGAAAGTGTTTACCTGGATTACTTCCCATGCCTTTGCTTTTTT
>NW_010948819.1:0-237 GCF_000633955.1 Camelina sativa
AATCGTGACAATGGCTGAGAGAGAAGCGAATCATGGAGATCACTCGTTCTTGAATAGATTCTCCGAGGCCGTGGATCATTACGTGGCGATCTTTGATTCGTTGGAAGCGACTTTGCCGCCAAATAGCCGAGAGAGACTAACCCTAGAGCAACGGTGGTTCGGTAAGGAGATTTTTGATGTTGTGGCGGCGGAAGCGAGGGAGAGAAAGCAAAGACATCGGAGGTTTGAGATTTGGGA
>NW_010948820.1:0-237 GCF_000633955.1 Camelina sativa
CAAGCTAACTCTTAAACTAAGTTCAAGCCATGTACCTGCAAATTTGGCCTTCTAGCAGATAAGCGACCAGTTTCAGTGTTAATATTCAGGGAGCAGTGGACACGACCATCTTTTCCTGACACATTACTTCCCTGTCATTTAGAAAACCAATTCCATAAAAAAATAACCTGAAAGGATACGCTATTGGAAAATAATTCAGTAGCTCAAAATCCAGGGAACATTGTTTTAAAAGAAAAA
>NW_010948821.1:0-237 GCF_000633955.1 Camelina sativa
TTACAACATACTGTCCATTCAATATTATAACGAATTATTATAAATATATGCACAAAATTTTCCTAACCACTTATATGGCTGAGAGACTGATTCGAAAAAGATGGTTCCGAACTCCAAAAGGAACCCACGATGATGCCACGATAAAGTTACACATACTCGGTTTTAACTTTTAACCAAAGGAATAATTAACTAATTGCATAAAAGATTGACGAGGCAGAGTCTTTAGACTTTAGAGCA
>NW_010948822.1:0-237 GCF_000633955.1 Camelina sativa
TTTTTTTTTTCATATATAGGTCGACCACTCCATCATAGAGAGCTATGGAGCAGGAGGAAGAAATGTAATAACATCTAGGGTTTATCCCAAATTGGCAATTGGTGAAGCAGCTAAGCTCTACGTGTTCAATGATGGAACAAAGGGTGTGACCATGTCATCTATGGAAGCTTGGAGCATGAGAAATGCCCAAATCAATTCAAACGCAATTTAATTAATCATTAATAATGATAACATATC
>NW_010948823.1:0-237 GCF_000633955.1 Camelina sativa
CATCAAAAAACGCCTCGACGAAAAGAAGGGACTCTGGGCAGACGAGCTCGACGGCGTTCTATGGTCTCACAGAACCTCACCGCGGACATCCACAGGACGAACACCATTCTCGCTCGTATACGGCATGGAGGCCCTCGCACCAGCAGAAGTCGGGATCCCGACGCTTCGACGCTCTATGCTAGTCCACGACCCGGAGTTGAACAACAAGATGTTGTGCGACAGACTACTTTTCCTCGA
>NW_010948824.1:0-237 GCF_000633955.1 Camelina sativa
ACCCTGTTGTGTGTAACATAAGTGGGTTTTACCCCACGAGCTTCCATCAGTTTCAGAGTTTCGAGTGCCTCTACTGCAAGACCATTCCTAGCCAATCCACCAGCAAGTACATTATATATAATAATATCAGGTGTTTTACCTGTTCCGTCCATTTCAATCATCAAATCAAAGGCCTCAGAACATTTACCTTGTAGACAGCAACCACGTATCAAAGTCGTGTAGTTGATGACGTCAGGA
>NW_010948825.1:0-237 GCF_000633955.1 Camelina sativa
CACAACATGACGCTCTTAGTTGTCCACCGAGAACTCAAAGATTAAAAAGGTTACATTGTGGAATCCTAATGTGTATGGGGTCCAAAGGCTTTTTTATTTTGTTAGTCTGAAAAAGATTTTGTGTTTGGCAAGTGCAAAATAAAAATGTCACAACATATAAACAGGTAAATATTTTTAAAAAGTAAAAAGCAAAAAACAAATCTCACCAATGAAGAAGGTGACAGAGTGAGACTCTTT
>NW_010948826.1:0-237 GCF_000633955.1 Camelina sativa
GGACCAGGTTTCTGATCAGAAGCTGAGCCCTTTGCAGCTCTATAAGCTTCAGGAGGCATAACACCATAAACGACAGAGACATTAACACCAGCTTTCTCAAAGACATTACCATCCTGCAAAACACGACTGATCCCACCTCCTCCACCAGGTCGAGACCAAACATCTTCTTTAAACTTAGGACCGCCTTCAATAGCTTCAATGGCCTCACAAACACTGTCTTGAGCAGACCTAATCATA
>NW_010948827.1:0-237 GCF_000633955.1 Camelina sativa
ACTAGAGTTTACTAAAAACGGAAATACATGCTGGTCCATAGCAACAACCGTCAACTCCGACGAAATTTGAACATGCTTCCGACGACCAGAATGTTTTCTGATACCATAACTGACGCTCCATCGCCACTCCTGTCTGAGATGCGAGCCCCTCAACTCTGGTAAACTCTCTCCTCCTTTCTCAAACATCACAATAGTACTGGAACCAGACTAACGCGATCAAGAGTTTCTGTTCTGAAA
>NW_010948828.1:0-237 GCF_000633955.1 Camelina sativa
TTGGATGTCCTTGTAGTTTCGAATACAAAAATACTCTTGGGGAATAGGGAATTCGTCGGGTTCAACAGAATCCATTGTGGTGTGGTCATTGAAAACAATCTTGTACGCATGGTCAGTAAGGCGGTAGGAATTTGGTTGCTTCCTGACATCGAAATTAGATATCATGAATAGGCAACCCTGTTTGAGGGTTGATCTAAACTTATGAAGGTGTCGTGGGTGGATGGATGCTTGTATAAC
>NW_010948829.1:0-237 GCF_000633955.1 Camelina sativa
TCCAGGAGCTTCGGATCGATCGATCCTCCTTACAGATCGATCGATCCTGGTGGTTTACTGCGTGCAACTACAATTCAATAATGTTGGAGATCAGTCGATCCCATTCCGAGACTGGTCGGTCCCATTCCAAGACTGATCGATCCCCACCTTTGCCAACACCACTCCAACACCAGATGCAAGATCACTGGTTTTTGTTTCTTGTCCTTTTTCTTTTTCATTTTTTCTTATTTTCTTTGT
>NW_010948830.1:0-237 GCF_000633955.1 Camelina sativa
ATGCTAGTTTTATTCATTTGAGTTTGCATCTATGTGCATTAAAAAAAACCCAAAAAATTTGAAAAATTTCGAAAAAAATAAAAAAAATAAATAAAAGAGTGTTCATGTAGTTGCATTTACATATTAGGATTGAGTCTAGTATGTTTCATATAGGATTGTTGCATATGCATCTTAGGGGACAATGAATAACAACCACCTTGTTTAAAATCAAACCTTAGGATTGAAGCTATAGCCCTT
>NW_010948831.1:0-237 GCF_000633955.1 Camelina sativa
TTTTTAACTTTGTTGTGTTTGTGTTCTTGTCGTTGTAAGTTAGATATATCCATCCTTTATTAAACTTTTCTATTTTCGTTGTTATAAAATCGAAATTGTTGTTCTTTGCTGTTTGATGATTTTAGTTCTACTGGTTGATGTAATCGATTTTCATGATGGTAGAGGAAAAAATGCATGCCCAAGATCTCTCCAGCTTTGCCGTCTCAGCTCAGCTCGCCGTCATAGTTCGCCGCTGCA
>NW_010948832.1:0-237 GCF_000633955.1 Camelina sativa
TCCATCCCGGAAATTCACATATGGACTCACCAAAAATAAACCACTCCGTAGATCGATCTCTCATCGGATCTAGGGGTTTAACCTCACCCAAATATTATGCAAAATTAAATTACAATTTTAACAAGCATAACACAACCCCCAAAATTCCCAAAATCGATCATGCAAGACCTTCCACACTTGCATGAGATTTTTAAAATATTTTCCTACCCTTGAAAAATTCTTAAAAACCCCAAAACT
>NW_010948833.1:0-237 GCF_000633955.1 Camelina sativa
TAGCTAGGCTTGTTTGAAGCGGACTTGTGATTTCTGCAGCCACAAATATTTCCGATGAAGTCCAACTCAAAGTCGGCGACGAAGAGTGGTCCTCCCGGCCGATTTCTTCCATGATCATATGAAAACTATCCTCAAAATCATCGAATTTGAAAAATTCAGTGAAATCTGTGGAACTAGGGTTAGGGTTTGAAGGATAGTTCATTTTAATTTCTTCCTTTTTTCTTTTCCAAGAACCTT
>NW_010948834.1:0-237 GCF_000633955.1 Camelina sativa
AACAGATACAGACTTCAACAACATTGTAAAACTGAGCAATGAAAACACGATAATTCAATACTCTATTGTTATAAAGCCAATCAGGGGATTAGATCGACTGATAAAATCGATTCTTTACAACAACAAAAAAAAAAAATGGGAGTTAAAGATTCGTTTTTTTAAGAAAAAATTACCGCAGGGAAAAGCGAGGCTCCATGGGGATTGGATCTAGCGGAGGAGACAGAATCAGAAATGGAG
>NW_010948835.1:0-237 GCF_000633955.1 Camelina sativa
GTCTTAGAGGATATTCCAATCAAGATTGGAGATTGCATGATTCCCACCGACTTTGTGGTGCTGAAATATGACAAAGAGCCTAGTGATCCTCTCATCTTAGGACGCTCTTTCTTGGCTACAGCTGGTGCCATCATAGATGTTAAAAAGGGACACATAGCCTTGAATGTAGATGATTTGGTCATGAACTTTAAGATGGACAAGCTGAGAAGGGTTCCCACTATTGATGGTCAGACATTT
>NW_010948836.1:0-237 GCF_000633955.1 Camelina sativa
AAGACTTGTATGCTAATGATTCTGATTTTAGCAAAATATTTCAATCTCTCTGTAGTCTAAGAGATCCCCATCTCTCTTAGAAGTACACTTCATTCTCCCCTTCAATCCGCTGCTAATCCACCTTTTCACCTTCTTCGTCGTTCATCTCTCCATTCCTCTGCATCTTAACCCATTCATCTTCATCATTTCATTCATCCCTCTTCAAGACCTTGCAAAGTGTGTCCTTGGGCATAGATC
>NW_010948837.1:0-237 GCF_000633955.1 Camelina sativa
GGATCACAAGGTGGCTAGTTATCCCCGGAGGAGTGCTCCGACGGCAGCGGTTTGTGTATGCAATCATTTAAGAGAGCCTGGGCACATATCAGTGGCAGCGGCGCAGCATGTAGTGCAGCTGGGAGTGTAGTAGGTGGCACAGATTGAGCATGCGCCACAGGTGTACACGACTGTGGAGACTGGTGAAACTAGTGCCGGGGCAATCACAGGTATAATTTCTGGTACCCAAACTTTGTG
>NW_010948838.1:0-237 GCF_000633955.1 Camelina sativa
GAGGAACTGACAAGTTATTTGTTGCTTTCTCATGTGCATCAGTTTTTTTTATTGTTGTAGTTGCAGAACATATACAAACTTTACACTTGTGTTGCTGTCGCTAATTCCTTTCCCCTGGTGATAACAGGCAGCTATTGATGAAAATTTGATTCCAAAGTTGGTCAGTCTGGCTCAAAATGATGAATTGGGGATGAAGAAGGTAGCTGTATGGGCAATTTCAAATGCAACCTTAAGTGG
>NW_010948839.1:0-237 GCF_000633955.1 Camelina sativa
TTCATCTCTTAAGAAAGAAAAAAATAGTAATTCAGTAGCATAGTGTTAAAAAGTTACGAATTGTTATATGTATAGGTACAAACTCATTAGTACCTTGTATCCCTGAGTACAAACTCGATTTTGTTTTTAATCCTATCCTCCATGTCATGAGTTTTCATTTAGCCGAAATTAAATATCTCACCATTGACATCTACAAAAACACATTGATTTAGGAACATAATAAATGGATTCTTGCAA
>NW_010948840.1:0-237 GCF_000633955.1 Camelina sativa
CAATAAGCTTAACCTCAACAAAAACTAACCGCATAAAGAGCTTCCAACTTTGAGTTGTTTCGCAATATCTCGAGGACTGTCCTGTATGTCTCCCACAAGAACTTGAACCATGGGGTGACCAACTCACGGTCAGATCTATCTTTCCCCTTCTCCCCACTGACAATACTCAGCTGCAAATCCTCAGGCTTTCTATCAGCTTCAAGGTCATCGACATCAAGGGCCTCCTCAAGAGCATCG
>NW_010948841.1:0-237 GCF_000633955.1 Camelina sativa
CCAAGAAACTGACTATAAGGATTCATGTATGCCGGAAACTGCGGCTGGTTCGGCACCATGTTAGGCTGCGGTGTTGGTAAATGAACTGTGGATGGGACAGAGGTCTGAATGTTTGGAAAAGGGTGGTGCGGTGCTGGATATGGTGGATCCGCAATATGAGGCGGCTTAGGTGAAGGCATAAATGGAGGCTGATTCATACCCATCATCCCCATGCCCATCTGAGGCATGAACTGTTGC
>NW_010948842.1:0-237 GCF_000633955.1 Camelina sativa
CTAGTAAATATAGTATAACTAGTAAAACTGGTATATTACTGATTAATGTAGTACAACCAATAAAATTAGTAGTACTAATAATTAAGTCTTTTTTGGAATTGTTTTGGCAGGATACAATGAGAGAGAACTTCAACATGCATTTTAAGTGTGAAAATCGCATTTATAGTATAATGTTCAAGACATATGTGATTGATATAACTTTGTTGATGTTATATACAAGGATATGCAATAAGCTTA
>NW_010948843.1:0-237 GCF_000633955.1 Camelina sativa
AGTCCGCTGTTCTTCCGAGTTCTGGATTGAACAACCACTGACTGCTTTGATTCTTCGAACTTTGCTAGCGCCTTTCTTACATGAGCTGGTCTTAGCAACATACCCGATTTAGTTCTTGAGAAAGTGATAGATTCCCTTTCTGGATAAGAAGATTCCTCTCCACTATCACTATCTCGAGATACAACACTATGCATACTAGAATACTTATCTCCTGTTTGTCCAAAATATGTTGCATCC
>NW_010948844.1:0-237 GCF_000633955.1 Camelina sativa
CGATCTAGACATATCGCACAGTCTTGTTGTTCCCTGACCCGCCACTTGAACCATTCCATCAGCCTTCCTCGGCTCTTCTTCAACCCGACCACTTCGGTCAGTAACTCCCCGTGAGGTTTACCTTTCACTTGCTCCGGTTTATTTCCTTTGTCTTTACCATTTTGCCTGAACTTAAAAATCGAAAACAAAATTCAAGAGAGAGTAATGTCAAAAGTTTTGGTTTTCTTGGAAGCTGCC
>NW_010948845.1:0-237 GCF_000633955.1 Camelina sativa
ATGCCGGTCGTGGGCGGCGGCTGCTATTGCTGACTGTGTTGCGCTTTGTTGCTGTCCATGTGCGATCATCAACCTTCTTACTCTTACTTTCGTCAAGGTCCCGTGGATGATAGGACGACGGTGTTTAGGCGGCGGCCGGAAGAACAAGAAGAAGCGGAAGAAGCTACCTCACAACAGAAGACAACGGCGCGGAAAGATCAATGGTGGAGATGATCAGTTTCATCATCATCATAATAA
>NW_010948846.1:0-237 GCF_000633955.1 Camelina sativa
AAAAGAGCTAGAAGTTTAAAGTTTAAACCTTAGGGAGTAAAAAAAAAAGAAGAAGAGTTAAAATCAAGGATGTAGGTAGTATAATTCTAGGGGTTTGATAAAAAAAAAAAAGAAAAGAAAGTGCATGAGAAAAGGGTAGATTATCAAGAGTTAAGCTTTGTATGCCCAATTTGTTCTCAATCTTAGATAATTTTCACAACTGTCTAGCATTTCTTCTTTTGAGAGAAAACCACCCAA
>NW_010948847.1:0-237 GCF_000633955.1 Camelina sativa
AAGTTTAGTCAAATAATTAGAATTCCCAAAGGAAAATTTATATTCGTTTACGAATGTGTATTTATTATAAACCATGATTTTTAATAAGGCTAAGGACCCTTTGTATATTTATTCATATTTCAATTCTTTTATTTTCCTCGGCTCTCATTCTTATTGTAGAAAAAGTGTTTATTCTTTTCTTTTTATTTTGGTCAAAAACAAAACCGTTCCTAGGTACATATACCCCCATTATCACAT
>NW_010948848.1:0-237 GCF_000633955.1 Camelina sativa
TTAGGATTAGTTGACAAAGTTAATAACATTCTAAGCAAGAGAGAGATCTCGTGGGATGAAGACGAAACAGAGAGCGAAGTAGACTGGACATCTTGGGTCGATACAGATCTAACTGATGATGAAAAAAATCTTGGAGATCCTGATTTCAAAATCCCACAAGTGATCGAGAACAAACCGGATATTACTTCTCCGACGATGACTAGAAGAGTGTATAACTTGCGTCCGCGGTAGACAGCA
>NW_010948849.1:0-237 GCF_000633955.1 Camelina sativa
GATTGAATACAACAGACACATCAACACTATGGATCAAGAACAACCCAGAGTTACATTACCAACCTTTTGAAATGCCAAATAGAACTCTAAAAAACAAAGCAAAGCTTTATGATAATAAGCAATAACAAAAACAATGGTATAAGTCTAGCTTCATAGTGATGTATTCACTAGGCAAAAGTCTGATGCACCCATTAGCTCCATTGAAAGATTTCCAAGTTTCATTTCAAGACTTTGACT
>NW_010948850.1:0-237 GCF_000633955.1 Camelina sativa
ACCTCAAAACATCATCCCTGACAATAGAAACCAAACGGTTAAAAAAAACAAAGAATAAGACAAAGAAGAAAAAGAAGAGGCTGAGGAAGCGACAATCTGAATAGGGAAACTGCATTGTCCTTGAGATATATTCTGCGTTGTAATGGTGGCCAAACCTTGGAAGAAACAAGCACTCTCGTCCTGATTCTTGACTTGAAAGTACATGTTAAACGCGTATGAGGCATTCCCATTTGCATC
>NW_010948851.1:0-237 GCF_000633955.1 Camelina sativa
TCTGTTGTATCGAATTGTGCAACTTTATTTGTTATGTGATTATAAAATATTGAAACCTGGCTTTTTTTTGGTTAACTCTTAACTAAGATGATTCACTTTATTATATACAGAGCGTATATTGAACATAATGATACTACGATACTTCTTTCAACTTCATAACAAGTTTGTAAAGCAGTACGAACTAAAAAAGTGTCTCAGTCGTTCCCTTCCGGAAAGTTCACCAAGTATATAGCAACC
>NW_010948852.1:0-237 GCF_000633955.1 Camelina sativa
AATTACTTGCAATGGGCATTGGACACAAAGATCAATCTGAAATCAAATGATCTTTGTGAGTGCATTAAGGATGATATTGACTGTTCTGAAAAGAACAAGTACAAGGCAATAATGCATATTCGCCTTCACCTTGCTGAGAGTCTCAAAGACCAATAACTCACTATTGAAGATCCTATTGACCTTTGGATAAAGCTGAAAAGCAGATATGGACACCAAAAGACGGTGCTCCTACCAAAG
>NW_010948853.1:0-237 GCF_000633955.1 Camelina sativa
ACAAGAACAACTTGAGCGGCAACGTTCTCCTCCTACTCTCTGTCCTTTTATGTGGTATCATCTGCTCCCTCGGGTTGCATTACATAATTCGTTGTGCATTCACACGTTCTCGAAGTTTCATGATCTCTGATCCCATCTCTAGCCCCTCGTCCACACCACGAGGTTCAGAAGTAACAAACAAAGGGATCAAGAAGAAAGCTCTCAAGATGTTCCCAGTAGTGAATTACTCACCAGAAA
>NW_010948854.1:0-237 GCF_000633955.1 Camelina sativa
AAACTTTTGCTAAGGTTTTTTAACTAACATTCAAAATAATTAAACTAACAAGTTCAGTAGTGGTCACACAGTAACCCTTTAAGGGGCCCTCTGTATTGGGACCCAATGCTCTGATTGTTAGTTACAAGAACGAGTAAAAACAAACATTACCCCCTATGCGCCTCTCGTCGGCAATATATGCCCAAAGGGCCGCTAGCTTTGCCCTTTGGGCACGAGAAACACGTTGTTTTCGGCAAA
>NW_010948855.1:0-237 GCF_000633955.1 Camelina sativa
ATATACTACTATAAGTTATATCACAAGAGTTATTTCATCCGTGATATGAATTTATTTATCTTTAAGTCAGTGTGATTTATTACTTCCAAATTATGTTTGTTCTTGATAGCTAAACAAGTATATATTATATCACTCTCTAAAACTACATATACTGGGTTTAGAGCACACAACTTATGGCTCGTTAAAACAGAGTAGTATAGCACTGCAAAAGGCGTAAAGAGTGTAATTCATATAAAA
>NW_010948856.1:0-237 GCF_000633955.1 Camelina sativa
CATATTCGGATTGACCACATCGCTCCTGCATTGTTGCCCCGCATCTTGGCCGGACTGGAACCAGAAGATGGAAGAGGCTCTCGAGAAACGCCAGCTTTGAGGAAGTCCTCAAATCTCAGCCGCCAACGCACAAGGAGAGCTCGCCAACAACCGGTAAAAGAAAAATAAACCCCGACTCCACCATAAACTTCGGTCAGCTAGGTCCTCCGGCAGACGGTTAGAGAAGCAGGAGGTCGC
>NW_010948857.1:0-237 GCF_000633955.1 Camelina sativa
AATTTGTAAATAGGCGAACCGACTCCATTTGAGGTAAGGCTCCTACGGTCATACAACCGGACAGTGTTGTCTGCTGACCTGAAACACTCAACTATTAATTAGTATATGTATGCATATGCTAAACGTTTTCTTACTTCATATATTAAGTGTGTATCAATCATCTCCATACCCTGTCAGGATCAGATTGTCGTCATGAGGATTCCAATCGACACAATGAAGATCAGCATCATGCGCCTT
>NW_010948858.1:0-237 GCF_000633955.1 Camelina sativa
CACCGCAACGCCGTCTGGCTGGGTGAACGGGATTGCTCCATGCAACGACGCCATCAAAAGGTCATCGAAGAAGCGCCTGCGCCACACATTCCCCGCCGGTTGATTGAGCGCATCGGTGAGCGCTGCGCCGAAGCCTGTCGTAAAATTGGCTATCGGGGTGCAGGTACGTTCGAGTTCCTCTATGAAAACGGCGAGTTCTATTTCATTGAAATGAACACCCGTGTGCAAGTTGAACAC
>NW_010948859.1:0-237 GCF_000633955.1 Camelina sativa
TGTGTTCTAGAACCCCACTATTGAGTTCCTCAGGATTTTGTTCTGGAACCCAACCATCAACTTCAGCGACGTTTTGGTCTGGAACCCCACCATTTGGTTTCTCAACAGATTCTTTTGGATCAATTTCTGTAATAGCAACTTCTTGATTCTCAACACCATCAATGTCACCCAATTTAACAGCCAGATTCTTTTGTTTCCTCTGTTTATTAGTTTTTTCGTATCTAGGGGAGACCTGGG
>NW_010948860.1:0-237 GCF_000633955.1 Camelina sativa
TAATAACATTATTACTAAAACAAATTCATAGTATTATTTTTACTATTCTAAAATTTCCATTTGTTTTACTTAATTCATTTTATATAGTTATTATTTTTATTATTTACTAAACAATAAATTTACATTATTGTTTATACTATTTTATAATTTAATTAAATTTAGTTAATTCGTTTATATTTATTTTCTACTATTATTAGTTATCAATAATGAATAAGCAATTAATGAATATTTAAAATA
>NW_010948861.1:0-237 GCF_000633955.1 Camelina sativa
TTCAGCTGCCTCTGGGGATAGTCTTTTCTTTACTTCCTTTAACACCATATTAACAGTTTTAGTAACTTTGGATCAAAAACTATAATAAGGAAGTACCTATAAGCTAAATCTGTGGGATGATAGACAAACCAAGAGATGATAAAAGATAAAAAAGATATTTATACTTTGTTGCTTTTCTTGTTCAACACCTTCATCAGGACACATATGATATATATTGCATTGATTCCAATAATAGTA
>NW_010948862.1:0-237 GCF_000633955.1 Camelina sativa
AAAACAGCACAGCCAAGTGCATAACGTGAATCATTCGCCAGCTTTATTGCCTCTTCATCGGTGCTGAATTGCATGATCGGCATTATTGGTCCAAAGGCCTGATTCTCACACATTAATAAATATCTTAAGAACTCAGAGTGTGCATTGTGTGATGCACCAACATGCAGCAACAGAAGCAAGACGAACCAGTGAAGGTAAGGTCACATACCTCTTCTTTCATTATTTTCATGTTGTGGT
>NW_010948863.1:0-237 GCF_000633955.1 Camelina sativa
CTTTCAACAACAGTTATAATGTTGCTTTAAGAGAACATATCACTCACTAGTAAACCTATGAAACCTACTTAAACATGAACAACAAAATAAGTTTGGAGATGAAACAAAATTAATTACGACAGCGTAAATATTTACTGAAGCACGCCACGTATATATGCATGTGAATATTAGTGAGTGCGTGGGAACGAGTTCAGTAAATAAAATCTTTGAGGGGAATTTGAACATGGAGAAAATTTC
>NW_010948864.1:0-237 GCF_000633955.1 Camelina sativa
TGATAATAGCATTTTGTTTGTGGTTTTGTAATTCAATTTTTAGTGTTGTTTTTTTTGGCACTCATGTTATTATTATTATTATTGTTTCTTTAGTTAATTGTTGCTATAGTACTGTGATATACTGTTTCTTGGTATTCATGAACAAGGAGAGTAGGTCAAGGCAATAGGGCGATCCTTTTAAGGATACTAGATTGAATCAAATCAAATCAAAATATCAGAAGAAAGTAAATACAGAAA
>NW_010948865.1:0-237 GCF_000633955.1 Camelina sativa
ACCCTCGAGTAACATTGTCTCGGGGCAAGGCCAACCGATAGGATTTGCTTCAGCAGCAGAAGTGATGTTTCTTTGGGATGTTTCCAATGCGTCGTTGAAGGCTGATATGCAGATGTTAGGACCAACTTCCTGATCTGGCATCTGCTTAAGCAACTCCAGGGAAAAACTGAAATGGGTCAGAACCAGTTCGCGAGGTTTAACATGATGAAGATTCGGTTGCAGCGGTGAATTGCTCGC
>NW_010948866.1:0-237 GCF_000633955.1 Camelina sativa
TGGGTTAGTGATTAACCCGAATCCAAACGGGTACAACGGGTCGTAATGCGGGTCACCAACGTTCATCGGCAACTGATCAACTGTCTTAAACCACGTCCGAGCCAATTTCCCGGTGAATCCATAATCTCCGAACAATACATCAGCCACTCCTTGACCTTCCGTTCCCGGCAGCCACGCCGCCACTAGCGCGTCCATGTTCGAGATGTAAGGCTGCATCACCACCGGACGCCCCGATAC
>NW_010948867.1:0-237 GCF_000633955.1 Camelina sativa
ATCAGTTTAGGCGTCGACAGGTCGCTGCCCATTGCCTGCAACTGCCTGACCATTGTGCCGGTTGCTTTAGAACCGAATAAACTGAAGTTGCTCATTGTCGTCCGCCTTTCGTGACTGTTGAATTAACAAAATTCAGTTTAATGAGCTACGAAAAAAGGCATTGAGAAAGAAATATGGTAATTCCACCCCAATTCACCCATTTGGGTATACCCCTATTTGAGTGAAGCGCAGGATGCC
>NW_010948868.1:0-237 GCF_000633955.1 Camelina sativa
TTTTTAATGCAATTTTGAGTCTTTTATAAATAACAACTATTTATGATTTTATAAAAATAATGTACATAAGATTATATATTATATACTTATTTGTTTTCTTTTTGCTTTCAATTTTCGATAGTTTAGAGTACTTCTATCAGTAGGTTTTAAGAAGATATCTATAGGATAAAACATTAAAAAAAAATTAAGAGACAATCTAAGAATCGTTTTTTAACAAGATTCCATGTAGACTCATAA
>NW_010948869.1:0-237 GCF_000633955.1 Camelina sativa
AGTACCTTCTAAGTAACTCTGATCTTCTTTCTTACACCTTCTCCTTCCTCCCCTTCTTGTTCTCTTTCTTCTCCTTCTTTTTCTTTTTCTTCTTCTTTATCTTCCACAAAAGACTCGGTTCCACCTATCAAATGAAAACATAACCATCACTTCATTCATAGATAACAAAACAAAATCAAGTTATAAGAGCTAGTATACTTACTAATTTCCTCAAAACCTCTTAACCAGTTTCTTGCA
>NW_010948870.1:0-237 GCF_000633955.1 Camelina sativa
CTTCAAACAACGATTTGTGTCACGTCATTCAACTACAGTCACCTCCTGATCAACCTTCCAGTAGTTAGTGTCGTTGTACTCCTGCATACTATCATCGGGGCTCTCCTTTCCAGGGGAGGCTGTTGCGGTGTTCCTCTTCATTGGCCCTGCTTCTCCCACTATGCCTTCCTTGAGAGCTTGATCCATTGCCCTTTCAGTTCCTTCTGGCTCAACTCCCACAAACTCAACGTCCTTTCC
>NW_010948871.1:0-237 GCF_000633955.1 Camelina sativa
AAAAAAAAAATAGGATTTCTCTATAAATAGAGGAAAAAATAGCAATCTCTAATTTAGAGTTGAAAATAGAGGACCATTGGAGTAAAACCATCCTCTATAATAGAGAAACCCTATAATAGAGGCAAAAATAGAGGACCATTGGAGATGCCCTTAGGTCAAATCGCACCGTCTTCGCATTGCATCGATCGACGCACATGCCGAGCATTGTCTTCCCCGAAGCTCCTCACCAGATCTCCG
>NW_010948872.1:0-237 GCF_000633955.1 Camelina sativa
TACGCCACAATATGAATTGAGTAAGACACAAGACAAACAGAAACCACGAAAGCTAGCGAATGGCATATTCTTGATCATACTTACCAATCTTGCCATATTTATCGCTGAACACTTCTATCAGGTATTTGAACTTTTTGTGGCTTGTATTAAATCAGGTTGCTGCTATGTTTCAAGATGTGTCATTCGTTTTTTTTTTTTTTTTGTATGTTCTTTATTCAAAATAGGTTCGCTGGATCA
>NW_010948873.1:0-237 GCF_000633955.1 Camelina sativa
AAGTTAGTGTATTTACATGCTGCATTGTGTGAGACTATGAGGCTTAACCCACCAGTTCCGATCGAGCGTATGTCTCCCGTTAAATCAGATGTGCTTCCAAGTGGCCATAAAGTCGAAGCAAACTCGAAGATTTTGATCTTCATTTATGCGTTGGGTAAGATGAGAGCCATATGGGGAGAAGATGCATTAGAATTCAAGCCAGAGAGATGGATTTCAAAGACCGGAGCGTTGAGACAT
>NW_010948874.1:0-237 GCF_000633955.1 Camelina sativa
CAGCAACTTACGTATTGCATAGATACACTATACTAATAATCAGACAACAACAAAAAGCAGACTTGGTACTTTCAGACTTCATACAAAAAGGAAATCGAGGAAGGACAGGGTGAGCCTATACCTGCTACAGCGGTAAAATAAAAATAGTCCTGCAGTTGCAAGAAGGAAACCCAGCCATGCAAGCGAACCAATCCCAGCTGTTAACTTTGGCAGATTGGATGCTGCAATGGCCAAAGA
>NW_010948875.1:0-237 GCF_000633955.1 Camelina sativa
TCGGGCACGGAGCCTTATTTAGTATCTCACCACCTTCTTCTTGCTCATGCTGCTGCCGTTGAAGAATTCAGAAAATGTGACAAGGTACACAAAAACAACTTTCAAATAATAGAGTCTTCATATTTTAGGAATTTTTAACTCAATAATGAGTTGATAGATTCATATCACTTAATCTAAGAAAAAGGATTTAATGCAAAAACAAGTGACATTTTAAATGAATGTATTTGTGAAACAGAT
>NW_010948876.1:0-237 GCF_000633955.1 Camelina sativa
ACACCGATACCAAATGTCATTTATTCCTTCTCTGATGTATAGAGAGGGGCAACTAATTCAGTGTAGATGTCCATGACATATTGAGCTATGAGTTCATCGACAATTTCGTCTGTGATTGCCGCCATTTGTTCTGCCCTATTGTCAATCGCAAGAATCTCAAGAAACTTCATCGCTATCGGCCCACAGTCACCGCAACGCTTTTTCACATAAATGCCTTCATATCTTATCCATTTGAAC
>NW_010948877.1:0-237 GCF_000633955.1 Camelina sativa
AACGCTCTGGCTTTTTGTTCAGACTCGTCAAGCAGATCCGTAGTCCTCTTCCTTTTCGCCTTGAGCAAAACAATTTCGGATTTCAGAGTCCTCAAGCGTCTATCGATTCTACCTCTCTTCATATGAAAGTACTGAAGATCTTGAGTCAGTTCTTTGTGTGAACCCTCGATCTGCATACGCAAAATCAACAAACGGGTTAGTACGAGGAAGACAAGTTTCGATCGCTTACAAGGAAAG
>NW_010948878.1:0-237 GCF_000633955.1 Camelina sativa
TTCTTCCTTTTCTTCTTTACCGTCCTCTTTGGTGGCTTTCTTGGGGACTTGGTCCATCTCAACAGGGATCCATAAGCCCCGGCCACTAAGTGCGGTCTTTGTGGTTCTTTTCCACAACAAATAATTTGCTCCTTTGAGCACCACTGAGTAACAATCGGTTTGTTGTTATCCATTGTCACAGATTTGAATATAAGAGAGTATAATAGATAGAGTAGTGACGAGTATGAGTAGATTAGC
>NW_010948879.1:0-237 GCF_000633955.1 Camelina sativa
AAAAAAAAAAAAAGAATTAGAATAATATCTCACCTGGTCAGGATCAAGCTCTTGTTGCCCATTAGACTCGTCTTCAATCTTAACCTCATCAGCTACAGAATCAACAGAGTCCTGGGGGAGATCATCATTCTCGTGCATTATCTAAAATACGATCCCCAAAACAGATCTACCACCAATTCCGGAGACCGGAGAGAGAGATTAGCCAATATATTCGTAATCAAACAACACGGGAGAGCG
>NW_010948880.1:0-237 GCF_000633955.1 Camelina sativa
TGCCTATTTTGCATTACAGTTAACCTCTCAACCGGTGCATTATAATGTACAGTTAGGAACTGCGGAGAAGCTCGTTTCTGAAGAGGCACATCTACTAGAACCATTAGCGGATACTACAAAGCAAGTGAAAAAAACAGGACTTGAGCCGGTAATTTTCAATTACAATGTCATGTGTTTCTCGAGATTGTGAAACCTTATCGTAATAATAGTTGTCAAATTTGGAAAACAATGTTCTTT
>NW_010948881.1:0-237 GCF_000633955.1 Camelina sativa
GTCTACTGCTGTTTACCCTAGAGACTAACAATCAAGGATGCTGAAGGTTTCAATAAGTTTTCTATTGACTTGAAAGAGATGCAAGATTAGAATTATTTAAGGCGTTCATCCTTTTCGTTTTCCTGTGTCTCTGAATGTGTAAACGAACAAGAGAGGACTAACCTCAAAGCTTACCTTTTGTTATGCAGGTTGTGATGCTGCCTTTATTGGCCCAAATGACGATCAATTTGCAATTCT
>NW_010948882.1:0-237 GCF_000633955.1 Camelina sativa
GGAAACCAGGCAACGGGTTCACATTACGAGACGGAAAAATTAATGCATAATTTAGGTCTCTCATATTATACAATTGATGTTTGTATTAACAATTGTATGATATTCTGGAAAGATGACGAAAAGGAAAAGACTTGTCTGTTTTGTGGTGCTCAAAGATGGAAGCCAAAGGATCCTCGACGTAGAACCAAGATACCATACAGTCGTATGTGGTATCTACCTATTGCTGATAGATTGAAG
>NW_010948883.1:0-237 GCF_000633955.1 Camelina sativa
AAAACAACAATAACACCCAAAAAAGATCAAATCTTTATGAACTTTTCGACTCCAAATAACCAATGGGAGACAATATGAAAAAAAACTAACCTCCAGAGAAGTACCTCTCCACAAGAAACTGCTTAAACCCATCTTCGTACCTTCAATACTTGTCAGCAAACTCTTTGCTTTCGAGATATCTTAAAAATACGAAATTTAGGTTCTTTACAGTCCAGAAGAACACAATGCACCAAAAAA
>NW_010948884.1:0-237 GCF_000633955.1 Camelina sativa
TTGTTCTTGGTTACCTCAACAAACTCGTGATTGAAATGGCATTCTTGATACAGGTAAACCAGTTTTCAATGGTGTTGTTATTGTTATAACTCTTCTTCCCTGGTTTAACTCTATGCCTAAGTTGGTATTCTTTTACATAGCGAAGCATTGGAATTGAGTGTGCAATTTTTTCTTTGTACAGGCGAATACTGAAGAGGAGCTCCCAGAATATCTTCTTGGAACCTGTCGGTTTAACCA
>NW_010948885.1:0-237 GCF_000633955.1 Camelina sativa
TGTTTCACCAACGAATTTCCTCAGCAGAAATCAACAACAAGGACAAGGTGTATCTGTATCTGCATCTGATTCTGTCTTTGAGCGTGCGAGCAATCCGGTTCAAGAGCTTTATGCAAAAAACGACAGCCGGATCAATCAAGGCCTAGTGAATTTGAAGAGTGCTGGTGAACAGTTCAAATTTAAAGGCGCAGTAACAGATCAAATCGATGTATCCACAGCGGGAACAACGTATTGTCC
>NW_010948886.1:0-237 GCF_000633955.1 Camelina sativa
ACGTTTCTTTTTCTTAACTTCCTAAATGAAAAACGCAAACAAAAGTATAGAAAATAATCAAATCATGATATGTAGCTCAATTAGTTTAACCCCATATATCAATGAAGCACATTATTAATAAGAGTACTTACGAACAGTTAAATAAACACTAAAAATGGTTTAACTAACGAAGGAAAAAGTGTTTGACCGACATAGGAAAAGCCCAACAAAATCACTCTTCCTAATGTAAGTCGTACC
>NW_010948887.1:0-237 GCF_000633955.1 Camelina sativa
TAATGTGCGTCTGCAGAAGACATCTCCTTACGCTTCACCTTTGCTTGTATTGGCCAATCAGACCCATAGAACCCTTCCATGTTCGTCTGTGAAATTACAAACATCATGCACAAACAATAAATTAACACGAAACTCCTAAAGAGTATATGTTCAGAACATTTTAATCCTGCTTCATTCTCCTTTTTACCTTCAAGAGATTTCGAATGTACTGCTTCACAGATGAGGGAAGTCTATCTC
>NW_010948888.1:0-237 GCF_000633955.1 Camelina sativa
AAATACCTCAAGACAGGGCTCCTTATTTGAGCGGATTTGGAGCTTGTCGACTTGTAGGGGAGCTTGTCTCCTATTGTCAGCCATAGGGATCTCATTTCCTCCTTGCTAACCTCCATTCTTTCTCCACTACCAGCTTTGAAGCCATATAACTTCTCCATCTCCTTGAAAGTGAGCCGGTACTCTTTGTTCCTCATAGAGAAGGTGATGAACCCGATCCCCCCATCGGGTAGTAGGGTC
>NW_010948889.1:0-237 GCF_000633955.1 Camelina sativa
TTTTCCAGACTCTTAGGTCACTTTTGCCCCAAGAAAACAAAATTTATCAAAGTAAAACAAATAATGGGGAGAAAGATCCACAGTTGGAGACTATAAAAGCTGTAGTTATATAATAAGTTAGGAAGTTTAGTCGAGTTCTGCTCTGCTTTTACTTCTCTTCATCTTAGCCTTAAACCTTGACTTCACCATCAATGTCTCTACTGTATTTATGAAGTTTCCAATGGCCATCACAACCAG
>NW_010948890.1:0-237 GCF_000633955.1 Camelina sativa
TCCAAATCACTTCATTGCAATATATATGTTTTCCTTTTGAAGTCACCGTAGATTAGTTGTATGAATAAGTTGATTGTGTCAAACACTAATCTAAGATAATAAACCCCAAATCACCTATTCTACTGAAAATATAATACCACCAATTGAGTCCACCAAATGGTCCAAATCAAATACCAAAATTTCAGCTTACGAAATTACCACGAATACTTGAAAATGAACGCAATCGAAACAACTAGA
>NW_010948891.1:0-237 GCF_000633955.1 Camelina sativa
CCATTACGTTTAACTAAATAAAACGCTCTTTCAAATAATAATAAAAATTCATAGGAGTGGCTATTTTCCCTACTATACTACTATATGGCTCGATTCATTGAAATAAAGAGAGTTTAATTTCAACAGCGAATATAACTAAATTAAAGTTCTTTTCCGGAAAATAATATACTCTAAATTTCAAGTCCAACCACTACTTAAAAGGAAAAATAAATATTTCCAACACAACTTAAGCCAAAA
>NW_010948892.1:0-237 GCF_000633955.1 Camelina sativa
CATGAACGGGACAAAAACACGGTCGTAAAAGGGAAGAAAGACGCAGATTGTGAGAAGAGATATGACAGAGAGTGAACCAGCCGGAATCTCGAAATTAGGACCCAAGTGTCGATCCATTTTTAAAGCTTGAGAGACAGTGAAAGTGGCTTCTGTTGTCATGGCCGCGAGTGAGATTATTCCGGCCGACCAGACAGGAACGATTCGGATCAAACATTTCACTTCTTCCACTTCTTGGAC
>NW_010948893.1:0-237 GCF_000633955.1 Camelina sativa
AAAAAAAAAAAAAAAAAAAAAAAACATCGGAAATACATTACTAGCTAGGCCACTGATGAACTCAACGACCTACTACAACATATATCATATGATAATTACACCTCTGCGTCTTCGTCTTATTATTCTCCTAATTTACGAATGCGAATTGCCATCTTTAGTATAGAGCTCTTATCTAGGGACCAATAAGGAATGAAAATGTAATTCTCCAAAGGAGTTTCGAAGCTTATTTTCTTAATC
>NW_010948894.1:0-237 GCF_000633955.1 Camelina sativa
ATTAAACTTCACGGAGCCTACCAAGAGTTTTAACAATTTCACTCAGACAAGCGATAAGCTCGTCTCCTTGCTGTCTCACATACTTCAACTTGTCCTTGATACTAATATCATCCCCTGTTTCATTGTCCTTGGCTAGATTCCTACCGACTATCGCATGTATCAAGTCAATTTTATAACTAAGCTTCGCTTTCGTCACTTCTACATCCTCTTCTATGTTCATTGGTTCCTCCTCTTCTT
>NW_010948895.1:0-237 GCF_000633955.1 Camelina sativa
GACAGAGCCTCATAGATACACCCTTCGCCATACGGTGGAGCCAACAAATTCAATCTGCGAAATAGATGAAAAAGAAGCACACACTCATTGTTTACTACAAAGTTCAAAAGCCACAGAATAAAGCTTAATGGAAGCAAAGAGGATATGAACATAAACACATAGGATATGACCATATAGTAGTCGTATCTCATCATCCTTTGTTAAAGTAAGTAAAGAGAAGGCATGGTAGCAGAACAA
>NW_010948896.1:0-237 GCF_000633955.1 Camelina sativa
TTATTACCAAGCCAAATGAGTTTAAGCATTGCATAGATTTGATCCATATTCTTTTTTAATGAATGTTAAAGGAAATGGTTGATTTGAATGCATGTGGATGTTTTAGACTCAAATCAATAAAGGTTGTGAAATGCTTGTCTAAGGTCTTTTATTCCAGCTCATCAAACTTGCATCATAGTATTAGTAACTGGGACATTGATTCTAGATGGTCTATTTGCAAGCTTTAGGAGCTGAGAT
>NW_010948897.1:0-237 GCF_000633955.1 Camelina sativa
ATCTGGGACTCAGTCTAAGAGAGATATTTGCTGCCCATAGATCTAACGAGAAACAGGTTCTAAAAGAAATTTAAATCTGACTAGCTTTATCAAGTGGAAATTTTATGCTGCCATCTCTTGATAAAGATTTCTCATTCTAGAGGGTCCTTTTTTCTTATTTGTGCTGCTGTAGCAAGTGACAGCACTTTTAAGAAGTGTTGGGCCAAGCTTTTGCCCCAGTGACTTGGATTGGACTGG
>NW_010948898.1:0-237 GCF_000633955.1 Camelina sativa
CCCCAAGCCCACAAACAAACAGCTGGAAGCTGGAAAGGTTGGTGTCCATGTTGATCGGGTTTTTGGAGGATAAAATATATCGATTCCAGTCCTGTTAAAAAAAAATCAAATGACCTGATTGTCGCCAGAAACAAAAAAAAAACGACAGAGTTTTTATCAAAACATCACACATAAGAGATATATTGCTCTTCTCTTACCATCATCCAACGCTTAAACATATCATATGTGCCAAATTGC
>NW_010948899.1:0-237 GCF_000633955.1 Camelina sativa
ACAAAATTATATTCTAACTTTTAATCATTTTGTACCTTTGTTCATTGGCATTCTCCCCTATAGTTGGCATATTTATAAACTATAGTTGAAAAAAGGTACAAATTATTTATAAATTAGAATATTATTTTCCTTGTTAGTATACTAACTATATGACCTACATGATGTGCAGATATATAAATTAAAGATTTGATTATCATAATATATGTAGTCTCTATTAACACATACCAATAGTTATAT
>NW_010948900.1:0-237 GCF_000633955.1 Camelina sativa
ATGCTGCGAGGCAGCCTTGAGAATCACCTCTTTCGAAGTAATCCCGATACCCTTCTCCATTTTTTATTCTGCTCTGCGGGTGACAAACCACAAGTCTCTGTTGATTCCTTCCTACATATATCCCAAGAGTTGCACATTTTTTTGTTTATCACTTATTCCGCTTTTTAATCTGGCCATGCTCGTCTAGTCTTTTAACCAAGTCACCATGGCTTTACTTCAGAAACCACAGCTCCGCTA
>NW_010948901.1:0-237 GCF_000633955.1 Camelina sativa
TATATATATATATATGCGTCACATCTTGTATTATTTCTGACACATTCCTTTATCCTTCAGGACATAATTGCACGTGTGAATGGAGTGGAGCAGGCAAGTCTAGTTTTTAAAGTCTTTTAGAGATACGATTACGTTCTTATTTGGTGGTAATGTTTGTCTGTATGTGTTTTTTACAGGTAGTTAGTGAAGCACAGAGAGGAAGTGTATTTGGTGAAGTTGGGGTACTATGTTACAGAC
>NW_010948902.1:0-237 GCF_000633955.1 Camelina sativa
AAGAAAACTGTTTTGAGTAAAGTTTAATTGTGTTTTGAGTCCTCTCCAATCTCAATCAGCTCTCTTGTTTTGGTTTGATAGATTAACGAAAAGGCGAGTGATGAAGTGTTGGAAGTGGAGCAGAAGTATAATGTGATAAGGAAACCTGTTTATGACAAGCGTAACGAGATTATCAAAGCCATCCCTGATTTCTGGTTGACTGCTGTAAGTATCATTCTCTGTTCTGTTTTTTTTTTT
>NW_010948903.1:0-237 GCF_000633955.1 Camelina sativa
TCTTACGAGAGCTTGAATGGTTGAAAAAATAGCTATGGTTTTAAAACGGCCGAGGAAGGAGTCCGCGAGAAATCCACCGAGCAAGCAAAGGAGGAAGGAAGTGCCCATGAAGTCAGTGACAATGTTGGCAGAAGTTGAACTTGGGAGATGCATTGTCTCCATCAAATATGTTACCAAATTCACCGCTATTCCCATGGTTGATAGCCTCTCCACAACCTCAATTCCTGCAATAGTTTT
>NW_010948904.1:0-237 GCF_000633955.1 Camelina sativa
CTTTTGCATATCGTGGAATTGGAGTGAATCCCTAGACCCACATCACCGTATCAATCCCACTTCCATCTCTTTATTATAGTATATATACATTCCAATAATCATATAATATACACATATCTATTTTATTATACAAGCTCACTATAGTTTATACGCGTCGGTTTGAATTATTATATCGTACGCCTCCCCCTATAATAATAATAATAGTTGCACCTTTTAAGATGTTAGTAATAATTCAAG
>NW_010948905.1:0-237 GCF_000633955.1 Camelina sativa
ATTCAAGTTTGTGTTCGAGGTTGAGTTTCTTGAGAGGTTTATCAGTAGAAGCAGTAGAAGCAGCTGATCCTGCTACTACTAGGCTCACCGTCTCATCAGGTTTTTTTTTCTTTTTGTTTCTCTTATTTCAATCGAATTCGATTCATCTCAGAGTTTGGTGTTTTATGGTTTACTGAATTTTGTTGAATGGTGGCAGATGTGAAAAGAACAGGTCCGCTTGTTGAGTATGAGAGAAGA
>NW_010948906.1:0-237 GCF_000633955.1 Camelina sativa
TCATCAGCTCTGGTATCAGTCATACGAACATCACCAGCAACCTCTTGTGCAATGATACCAGCAGCAGCAACCAAGGAATCAGTGAGTGTGGATTTCCCTGTTGACCAAGAAATAAGAGATTGAAAACAGTTATTAACTGTGAAGAAAGACTGAAAAATATGACTAGAAATTCAGGTTAAAAAAAATCTCAAAAGAGAGGTGAATAATAATATACCGTGGTCAACATGAGCAATAACG
>NW_010948907.1:0-237 GCF_000633955.1 Camelina sativa
GGTATTTAAAGGGTCAACTATTTTTTTCCGGATACCCGTTATTTAAGGGTCAAGTACGAGTAATTTTTTCTATTACCCGTTAGGGTCGGGTCGGATAAAAGGTATAAGAAAATTTAAGGATATCCATCCCATGCCTAGCCCTAATGTTCTCTATTACCAACAAAAGAGGACCTGAAAGAGTCTGGAAATCTCCTGTTCGGCACATGGATATCGTATTGATTTTGTTTCAGAGGAAAC
>NW_010948908.1:0-237 GCF_000633955.1 Camelina sativa
AGAAGAGAAGCCAGCAAAGGAGGAAAAGAAGCAACCAAGAGAGCTGCTGCAGCTACACAACAATCAGCCAAGAGTTCTTCTTCTTCAGCTGCACCTAGACCTTCGTCTTCTAATGGAACCCGTAAACACGAACCACAATCCTCCAACTCCGGGAATCACCACCACTCTTCAACTGGGAATCATCACCACGCTTCAAAACCATCAGCTAAACAATCTAAACCAGTGCCTGCTTATGAT
>NW_010948909.1:0-237 GCF_000633955.1 Camelina sativa
CAAACAATCTTTTCAATTTCTTTCATAATCATCTCAAACTCTTGTTCCTATGAGTTATTATAATACATTCAGTCAGTCTTCTAGTTATTTAGATCTCCTCAACAGTCAAGGAGAGACACTTAACCAAGAAAACTCTTCTTCCGACATACCTCCTTGGAGTTCTCAAGATTCCCCGGATGTATCTCTTTCACAAGAGGCACCTGTGAGGAAGGATAGGAAGAAGTGGAATCCTGCTGA
>NW_010948910.1:0-237 GCF_000633955.1 Camelina sativa
TCTCTCTCTCTCTCTCTCTAACTTATTGAAACCAAACCAGACAAGAGCGTTTCAATGTCATTGCTGTGATTCTCTTTAAGTCCGTCCAGACACAACTCCCAATTCTTCTTCTTCTCTTCCTGTTGTCTTTTTTTTTAAAAAAAATTTTAATCTTTGAAACCGGAAAAAAAAAAAGAAGAAGAAGGAAGAGTATGGGAGGCTGTACTTCTAAGCCCTCCTCCTCCGTCAAACCTAATC
>NW_010948911.1:0-237 GCF_000633955.1 Camelina sativa
GATGCAAACACAGGATGCAAAGATGGGTTCAAGTGGCTTAACTCAGAGGAACCAAATCCGAACGTAGCTTATGGTGCACTTGTTGGTGGACCGTTTTTGAACGACACGTTTATAGACGCGAGGAACAATTCTATGCAAAACGAGCCAAGCACTTATAACAGTGCTCTTGTCGTTGGTCTCTTGTCGAGTTTGGTTACTACGTCTTCCTCAATAGAATCTTTTATATGAGTCTTTTTT
>NW_010948912.1:0-237 GCF_000633955.1 Camelina sativa
AAATATGCATAAAGCAGATGTTGCTAGCCGAGCAGTTGAGGCTAATCCAGATGGAGGTAATTTGGCTCAAGAAAATATTGGTCAAATGAAGCAAGGTTGGAAGAAGGTTGCTCCGACCAAGGTGGCTCTAAAAAAGGTAAATAATGGATTCGATTAGGTAGAGAACCGATTCATGAAAGTGTTGAATAGTGGGTTTGAGAAGATGACTGCGAAATTTGATACTCTGGATACAAGATT
>NW_010948913.1:0-237 GCF_000633955.1 Camelina sativa
CTAATCACAAAAAGTTTATCTCAAAGAGTTTGTGGCAATGTCTTGGCTTAGTGTTTTTGTAGCATGGATCTAGCTAGTATTTGTGTGATTTCAGGTGATGATTCTCTCCCCAAGCCCAACAGAGGAGGATATAGGACTGAACAACCAACTTCAGAATGAACCAGTAAAGAGTCTTTCTCTGAATCTTTTCCATCCATGGTGTTGTTTGAGATTTGCATATATGGTTTTGATTAGATG
>NW_010948914.1:0-237 GCF_000633955.1 Camelina sativa
GGATTCATTAATGTCCATCAGCTGTAGATGACAAAAACCTCACACAATCAGTACTACAACAATAGAGAACCATATCAGAATAAAACAATGAAACTGCAACTCACAGCTCTGTGGATAAGCATATCAGATTCCGTAGCATCGCTTCCCGTAGAGTACCGTCCCAATATGTAGAACTTAGGGAACACCTTCTTATCTAAAATCCCCATAGACGTACAAATTATAACCAAAGCGAGAACG
>NW_010948915.1:0-237 GCF_000633955.1 Camelina sativa
ATCCACGCGAGTCACCAAACTATAAACAAGAGAAGAATCATCTGGAGATGGAGGGATTTTGATCCACTCTTGTAAAACTGGATTGCCCACAAAGCAGCTACCATGACCACGATAAGATCCTTGAATCAAAATCAGTCCATTGGAATAATAGAAACGATATGGGATCAAAAGAGCTAGAGACTCTGGGAGATCCCATGTCTCGCATCTATAGAACCTTATGAGTTCTTTTGTTATGCC
>NW_010948916.1:0-237 GCF_000633955.1 Camelina sativa
GAGAGTCAGAGTCAAAGAGATATTGTTGGTCATATGAGGACAGAAAAAAAAAAATAGAGAGAACTCTCCACATTTTGACGACCCCACTCTTTTCCTTTCCCACCAACCCACGTGAAAGCTTCTCCCATCATCTCACTCTCTCATTCACGTGAACTCTCCCCTTCTCCTTTTGTTCCCTCTCCCAAAACATATCAACTCCATCTTTGTGTCCCATCATCCAACATCATCCCACCACCA
>NW_010948917.1:0-237 GCF_000633955.1 Camelina sativa
CTCTTCATACGTTTCTTCACTCATCTGTGATCACATCGATCGCATAAGTTTAACAATACTTAATGATCGTGAAGACGAAACAGAGCATTTGGAAACAATCAGAGATTACCTTTAGATCTTCGAAGGGACAAAAACAAATGTAAGTTTCTGCAAAAAACAGAGCTACGTATATATATACAGGAGAAACCATAGTTTAATAATAGCATCAAGATTTAGTCAAAATCGAATTTAATGATA
>NW_010948918.1:0-237 GCF_000633955.1 Camelina sativa
TGCAGCAGTTCGCTCTTCATCAACAGCAAAGAGCTCTTCATCAGTCATTGCACCAGGAACCCGTCTTGATTTCACACTCACCATCACATGAAGCATATCGTAAACTTTAGCTTTCCAATTCCCGACCATCTCGGTTCTCTCTTGCCGTCTCCAATTCAGATGAGAAACCAGCTCAGCTTGAGTTACATCGATTCCAGGTCTATACATATTAGTCTGAGACATCAAAGCCACTTCATG
>NW_010948919.1:0-237 GCF_000633955.1 Camelina sativa
AAAACGTAAAATCGTCAAGAGAACATAACTTCACAATTATTACATTATTTTTCTGCCTTTATTTTCTAAAACGTGGCCACATATGGACTAGCTATATATACCAAAGCCACAACAAATCCACCATCACCCTTTACAATATTTTTTCCCTCAAAGTCTCTCGATGGATAGCTTGAGAGCTAAGCCCATCGAGCTCATATTTTCTGTTCTCGGTTTAATTATTATATTCTCCGCCTGCAA
>NW_010948920.1:0-237 GCF_000633955.1 Camelina sativa
AGCACACGCATTACACGGAAATTTGTTCCGCCTAGATCCAACGCATAGAAGAAACCAGTTTCATCCCTGTCAAATAATAGATAGCAGCAACAAGCATTTAGAAGCTCATCCAATTACAGCTAAAACCTTTACTACTTAATTAGCATCATACCAATTACATCTCAACAAGCATTAGAAGATCCAATTACATCTCAAACTTTACTACTTAATTAGACCCCAAAAACAAACAAGTGCACA
>NW_010948921.1:0-237 GCF_000633955.1 Camelina sativa
ACTGCCATATCTCCAGCTTTGGTCCTTAGCTCAATCAAGTTACGGTCAATTTCATTTTCATGCTTCGCAACATATGGTCTAAAGAAGGAATCGTAAACGTATGTAGTTCCCTGTGAAAAGAAAAGAAAAGAACAGTGAGACTGAGCTCAAATGGATCACATACACCGGTACTACTACTAACTGACTCTCTTTTAGCTACCACTAGAGTTTACTCACTCTGGTCTTGGGGAACCAAAG
>NW_010948922.1:0-237 GCF_000633955.1 Camelina sativa
GTTGAAGGATGTGAATGTACCGGCTCTGTAGTCTCTTCATCCACAGTAACATCTTTCTGATAGAGAACGCAAACATCCAGACCAGGTCTTAAAAAAGATGTACAATCGACCAAAGTGGCCTTTCTTGATCTAAGACGAAGCCTCTGAAATGGTCTTATATCATCCAACACTTGTCCGTTCTCCAAGAGACGCATCGTCATCGCTCCATTCTCGATCCTTAAGTACTCCACGGCCTTC
>NW_010948923.1:0-237 GCF_000633955.1 Camelina sativa
CACTCATGAGAAGACCTACTCGCCAGAAAATGAAACCACTGAGAGATGGGAGAAGCTTCATGTACTCTCATACCCACACCCCAAGAGCGACTCTAGTGTTCCGGTGTTTGTCATGTTACCGCTTGACACGGTAACAATGTCAGGGCATTTGAACAAACCAAGAGCCATGAACGCCAGTTTGATGGCTCTTAAAGGAGCTGGTGTGGAAGGTGTAATGGTGGATGCTTGGTGGGGACT
>NW_010948924.1:0-237 GCF_000633955.1 Camelina sativa
AAAAAGGGTTGGTTTGAGAGGATAATGTGTATATTGTGTGTGATTCAAAAGTGGTCTCGCCGGGTTGCAACGATGCTGCCTTGGTTGGTCTTACCTTTGATTGGACTATGGGCTCTCTCTCAGCTTCTTCCACCTGCTTTTCGTTTCGAAATCACTTCTCCAAGGCTAGCTTGTGTATTTGTCCTTTTGGTTACTTTGTTCTGGTACGAGGTTTTGATGCCTCAGTTGTCTACTTGG
>NW_010948925.1:0-237 GCF_000633955.1 Camelina sativa
CAAACACTCTGTTCCCAAATCTCAACTCTTCAAGATCTGTTGGGACAGAGAACTGCTTCTCATGAAACGTAACTCTTTCTTCTACGTTACTAAGACCGTTCAGATTATTATTGTGGCCTTGATTGCGTCCACAGTGTACCTGAGGACGGAGATGGGGACAAAGAACGAGAGTGATGGAGCCGTCTACATCGGTGCGTTGATGTTCTCCATGATCGTCAACTTGTTTAATGGATTCGC
>NW_010948926.1:0-237 GCF_000633955.1 Camelina sativa
GAAGATGCTCTAAAAATTTCACCTAGAGAAAAATTACTTGGTGATCAACCTGAACTTCTGAAGCAATTTGGATTGGATCTTCTTCCAGTTTTAGTGCAGGTAATTTTTCTCTGCATTGGCTTCAAAATAATGCTCATACCACCTTGTATTGTCTAACTATTCTTGTTTTCTTTTCCAACAGATCTATGGATCTAGTGTCAATGGTACTATTCGCCATAAATGTCTCTCAGTCATTGG
>NW_010948927.1:0-237 GCF_000633955.1 Camelina sativa
AGACAGAAACTTAACCAGAGACTCTTTGCTCTTCGATCAGTTGTTCCTAATATAACCAAGGTTACTTACGACTCTTACCTCTCTTCGTCTTAACTCTTAATTTGTCTTCTAATTCCAAGATCCGAGCTTTACTATGGTTTACTTTTTTTTTAAGTAGATGGATAAAGCATCAATAATCAAAGATGCTATTAGTTACATACAAGGGTTACAATATGAAGAAGGGAAGCTCGAAGCTGA
>NW_010948928.1:0-237 GCF_000633955.1 Camelina sativa
GTTGAGACTGTGAGTATAGAGAAGGCTAATTTCTTCCTCCTCCATAAGTAAATATCCTCCACAATATCTTCGATGTAATTTATGAAACATATAGCAAGGAACAAAACAGAGTTAAAGTAAGAATAAAAAGCAAATTTAGTTAGTTGGTTAAGAAATTATATATATATATATATATATATTTTGACTTAAGTTTACCAGATTTGGGTGAGGGATCTTTGGTCACGTCGTTAGCCATGG
>NW_010948929.1:0-237 GCF_000633955.1 Camelina sativa
TTTCGATGTTAGATGTGAGAACAGTTTGAATGAAGGAAAAATTTGTCAATGCTATGTTCGCTCATTTTTTTTTATAATTCATTTTGAAAAATGTTCAAAAAGGTCATTTCATAGATTTATTTCTTAATTTCATTTTATACAAAATCCTTACATTTATAATTTATGTCCAGTAACTATCTTTGTTTTGTGCATAGAATTACATTTAAGGCAGTTTGATTGTTTCAAATATATACTACA
>NW_010948930.1:0-237 GCF_000633955.1 Camelina sativa
TTTCTTTGTTTAGGGGACCTTTGCTTTGTATAGAATTATTGACTCTCTGGAACTTTTATGTGTTCATTGAAATCAATCTGCATTTGTGTCTTAGCGTGATTCTTTGGAAACCCGATGTGTATGGCCAATGCTGCTGGTTCATTCCCTAATTGGTTTTTGTTTAGTCTTCAGGACAATGTCTATAAGATGTAGTTAGGGAACTTGCTTGGTATAGTTTTATTCTTCATTGAGGAGTCT
>NW_010948931.1:0-237 GCF_000633955.1 Camelina sativa
CTCATATTCCCAATCCCGGAGTTGGTTTCAATCTATGCCGAAAGACGAACGATAGCGATCTCGCAGTTCGTACCCGGAGCCATTTGTAACTTTATGGCTGCCTTGACCATAGCAGCCGAAGTCGGAGTCGACCTTAGAGTTCAAGCTTTCGAACAGCTATCAAGTTTCAAGCAATCGAAGAGTTTGAATTGCTGGGAAGTGAACATGAGACCGGCTCATAATTTCCTCCGCAGCAAA
>NW_010948932.1:0-237 GCF_000633955.1 Camelina sativa
AGGCAGCCATTCTTGTCTGAAGGATGTGATTCATTTGGCTGGCGTTGGCAGGATGTGAGAGATCGATATTACGCTCACGCGCCCATGCCTGCATTGCCTGCCACTGTTGTGTAAATGCGAGCTGGTTGTTTGACATGTTATTGACAACCTGTTGAGCCGGTGGTGCCTGCATTGGCCTTATCATATTTCCAGGCGCTAGTTGTCCAGTACCCACCTGCTGCTGGGGATGAGATTTTG
>NW_010948933.1:0-237 GCF_000633955.1 Camelina sativa
CTGTTATGACGGTTGTTGTCGTCTTCGAGTTCTCTGTTGGTCCGTCTTCGTATTCTTTATTTTTAGCTTTTTATTATTACTCTCCTTCATGATCTTTGCATGCAGCATGCATGCCATGCATTACGTAAATATTACAAGAACCAAAGTTTGGATAACAACATGATCACGTGTTATAGTTAAAGATCTCACTTTAATTGTCGTTTGTTATAATATACTTAGATGGTGTGTATATATATA
>NW_010948934.1:0-237 GCF_000633955.1 Camelina sativa
TACGTGAACCAAATTTTTTACTAACCCCCGACAACTGTGAAAACCCGGATATTAATATCATACTATATTATGATCGATTCAAACTTTGATAATCACAAGAAAATCTTTTAACAAGGAGCTTGACGTACGTTATCGTGTCTTGGGTTTTTAGAATATTTCTTGTGCTTGAAGAAAACTACAGATTTTTAGAAATTACATAAGAGAATTGGATATGATTACCATTTTAGTACTGTATAT
>NW_010948935.1:0-237 GCF_000633955.1 Camelina sativa
ATCACAGATTGCTCTCTGGGATTAAACCAAACCATTCAAGACTATATGTTTTCTATTTGTTGTGTTCTCTTCAATATGTCTGCACAAGAGTTGAAAAAAATTTGGTTATACAAGAATGAAAGACATCTTAAATTTAAACAAAGATGTCTCTCTTTCTATGAAGGTGTGGCTCTTTCTCTGCTCAGTATCGGTCTCAGAACGCCCATCTTGGGGAAGAACTAACAGCTCTAGGTCTAG
>NW_010948936.1:0-237 GCF_000633955.1 Camelina sativa
ATTCAACATATGGCCTTCAGCTACCTAGCAATTTGAGATTGTTTGGAATAAATCCTATTAAGCAACATCTCTTTGCTTCTGATTCTTGCAGTTCAAGATCTACTTGCAAAAGAAGGATCACAGTTGTGCCATCGGTCAGATCAATGCAATGACGTCCTGCCTTGATTTTTCTTCAGATTATCTGTCCCTTTCAGCGCATGAAGCTATTTCTTGCCAAGCGCTTCCAGTTGCTATTGC
>NW_010948937.1:0-237 GCF_000633955.1 Camelina sativa
CAAAGCTGGGTACGAAGCGAATACTTCGGTTTAAGGGTAAAATTGAACCTCAACTTTTAGTTTGATAAATGAAGCTGAGTACGAAGTGAATACTTCGGTTTAGAGAACAACTTTAATTTGACAAGTAAAGCTGGGTACGAAGTGAAAACTTCGGTTTAGGATTTGCGAGGATGGACCTCGGCTTAAAAATGATATGTGCGAAGTCAGACTTCCGCGTTTTTTTTTTTTTTTTTTTTT
>NW_010948938.1:0-237 GCF_000633955.1 Camelina sativa
GTCGCATCTAAAGTAAATGCTGCCATAGCATTATTAACAATCCCCACATCTAACTCAACCGATACATGAGAAGAGGGTGTACCTTTCGGAATACAGTCATAATCACCCTGGGAATCAGTAACCTGATCCACTTGAACCTCAGACCCTTGATCCGTATGACCCCCCACACCCTGAGTTGGAGAAACAGCCCCCTCCTGGACACCGTTAAGATCAGACTTACCCATATCATCAAATTCA
>NW_010948939.1:0-237 GCF_000633955.1 Camelina sativa
TTTGTTTGCTTTTTTCCCTTTTGACCTTCACCATCAAATTATGGTTTGTTAACCTATCACAATGATCATAATTTTTTTGCCGAATATGTTTGTGTATGATAAAGTTTAAACAAAAGGTAGAAATGAATAAATCAACTATAAATTGGGAATAATGAAATGTATAAGCCAGTCTTGACAACTCAAGAGTAGAGTTTAAACAAAAACTAGAAATGAAAAATTCGACCAGGGTGTCTTCTT
>NW_010948940.1:0-237 GCF_000633955.1 Camelina sativa
AGGCGATTTCTGTCTTTGTTGTTGCTCTTGAGGGTTGTTCTTGACTTTAAGGATAGTTTGGCCTATGGTTTGTCTTATGGAATCTATGGTCTTGGCATCGATTGAGTAACCAGATGCATCACTGACATAGAATGTGTTTAGAGCTTTGCCTCCTTTGGTTTTCACTTCAGCTCTTGTGACCGTTAGGCTGTTTTCACGGAATATGCGAGTCACGTTTGACAATAAGCCTACTCTATC
>NW_010948941.1:0-237 GCF_000633955.1 Camelina sativa
TAGACATAAGGAGGAGGACATAACAGAATCCGGTACGGATGATATGGACCGTCGGATCCTTAGCCTGATCCGACCGTTGACATCGGTTTCTGTTTCTGTACGGAGCGGATCCATGCCGTCCAAGGAGATGACGTCATCGTCGACTTGGATCTTGGCGATTGACCCGGCTGCTTCACCCGGAAACTCGGCTCGGATGAGCAACCTAGCTGCCCGGAGTTCGAAGAGGAAGAGTAGTAG
>NW_010948942.1:0-237 GCF_000633955.1 Camelina sativa
AGCTTAATTAATTTAAATCTCAGCTTAAGAACCCCATTGAAGAATGGATGAGCGAGCACATCATGAATCTTCCCAGGAGTTGGTGCATAATATTGAGAAAATTGAGCGATTCTCATTAGATTTCATAAGCATAAGTTTGCAAATATTTAAATAACAACAAAAACAAAAACAAGAAAAATTCTCAAATTTACTTTTAACACAAATCAGACAAATAAGAACAATTCCCAGATTTTATAA
>NW_010948943.1:0-237 GCF_000633955.1 Camelina sativa
TATTTACACGAGATAAGATTAACAACATTATATATAACAAATCGCCAGGAGGAGATGAAACATGATCAGGTTACCTGTTTGCATTTTTGGGAAAGGGATAAGCAGTAACAGAGACAGTCCATCCATCCACGTCACTTCCTTTAAGTTGCAAAGCCTTATCCACTGCTCCCTCTCCCACAAAATATATAAGAGCATTTCTGTGAAACAAAGCAAGTTTTTCTCTTTAGAACTTCACAA
>NW_010948944.1:0-237 GCF_000633955.1 Camelina sativa
TTTTTTTTTCAAAATTTATTAAATTAGATTTTATATTTTTATATTTCATAAAATAATCAACATACATAACTTTAATATTATATTAACCAAGATAAGTCTTATATAACATCAAATGCCACCAAGTCTTAAACAAAATAAAACTAACATTACAAAGAACAAGAACAGAGACAAGCTTTACATGTACATGTACCCCATCCAAGCCTTTCTTCTGCTCACTTTCCCTTGAAACAATCCAAT
>NW_010948945.1:0-237 GCF_000633955.1 Camelina sativa
TCGAGTGTATGGTCGAGTGGTGTCTCAAGCTCAGTTCTCTTCTCATTATGCAGCTCTGGTTGAAAAAAATTCTCCCCAACTTGGTTGTCACTGTCCTCAGTGAGCTTTGAAGGTAGTTCTTTGAGAGAGATAGCTTGGGCAGTGGCATACTCCTTCAGATTGTCAATTGATGTCCCATTGAGTTGTCTAAAAGAAGAAGATTCACTCTTGCTCTCAAGGTGAAGGATTCTGCAAGTT
>NW_010948946.1:0-237 GCF_000633955.1 Camelina sativa
ATTTACAACAAAATCTACAAAAAGTTTAACATCTAAACAAAGAACAATCCGTTTGACCAAAAACTGAACAAACAATTAATGAAAAACACAAAGGAGCGGCAACAGAGAAAGGAAATTAATGAAAAACACAAAGGAGCGGCAACAGAGAAAGGAAAATAACGTCAAAACCCAATTGGGGCTGCTACTTATTAAAAAAAACAACTTATTGTACCTAATTAATTAAGCTTTGTGCTTAGA
>NW_010948947.1:0-237 GCF_000633955.1 Camelina sativa
CGCGCTCTCTACGGTCTCAGAACCTCCGGCGCACGCTGGCATGAGCACTTTGCAGACACTTTACGTGATCTCGGTTTTTCGCCATGCACTGCTGAACCCGACGTTTGGATGCGCGACAAGGGCACTCATTATGAATATGTGTGTGTCTATGTTGATGATCTGGCAATTGCCATGAAAAATCCAAAGGAACTGACGGATTTACTGATTGAAAAATACAATTACAAGTTGAAAGGAGTC
>NW_010948948.1:0-237 GCF_000633955.1 Camelina sativa
GCGTAAGAAGCCTAAAGCTTTGGCTATTGTATTGCCGGCTATGAGGGTTAGGCGTAAGTATCTGGGACAGGACAAGCTTCCCTTTATAGTTTGGATGATGGCTCAGGTTCGTTCGTGATTTGTGTTTTTTTGTCATCTATATATTTTTTATATTTATTGAACTGTAAAAATGTGTGGACAGGCCTCCCGATATAGTTTAGCTGTAGGCTTGTTTTCATGGGTGCGTAACTTGTTACC
>NW_010948949.1:0-237 GCF_000633955.1 Camelina sativa
AGCAATTAGGTAGAAGCGTTTTGCTAGAGGGCTATTTTTGATGTTTTTATGTATGATGTCATGCATGATACTTTTTGAAAAGCATTGTATTTTGAAGGGTTTACAGATAATAGTAATGGACTAATAAAAGACTTTTTGTAGAAGTTTTAAATTTTGAAAATAAGAAAATATTTTCACATGTTGAGAATGCGATTCGACCTTCTTTATATGGCCTACACATAATGGGTATCCTAAGAT
>NW_010948950.1:0-237 GCF_000633955.1 Camelina sativa
GGGACAGAGCTAGAACGTGAAACGCCGTACAAAGGTTACAGCCACAATTTGGAGAGACAAGGCATGAGTGACACAAGGTTCATGGAGAAAGGTAGCTACTATTACGATCTTTACAACGCAAGAAACCACGGCCATTACTACCGGAAGCCTCACAGCAAAAGCCCCGCCGGTTTCTATTCATCTCCGGCGACAGAGACTAACTACGACCAGCAATCGTACTCGTACGGAAACAACAAC
>NW_010948951.1:0-237 GCF_000633955.1 Camelina sativa
TAAAAAAATTACCTCTCATAGCAAGAATAATCTGAAGGCTATGAAGTCCATTGCCCATTCCAGAGTTCCTGTACAGAAACCAAAAGCAATAAGAAATTCAAGAACCAATGCCATATATTGCCTCATAACATTGCCGATAGGCTTAAAATGGCAAAGGTGAAAATACCATTTCCGCCAGATATCTGGAGCCTTGCGCAGTGTACCATCACCACTGCATGGAACATCACACAGAACACG
>NW_010948952.1:0-237 GCF_000633955.1 Camelina sativa
AAACATATTTGATTTGGTTTTATATTGTGAGATATTTACGGAAATAAAAAAATCAATTTAATACATTAGATAAAACAAATAATTATTTAGTTTAGATTTGCAATATTTTCTAAACGAAATTAAAGTAATTAATCATGATTAGTATATATAGAAAGAATTAAAAATCAAAATGTTATATATGTAAAAATAATAATTTGATTATATATTAAAAGATATAGAAAAGTGTATGTAGAGTCT
>NW_010948953.1:0-237 GCF_000633955.1 Camelina sativa
ATTTTCAATTACTCCAACCACATCCCTCTTGGATCCATCTGCTAGGCTAATATAGATATTGCAGGGCTTAAAATGTTCATACCCTAACTTCTCAGCCACTAAGTATGGCATTAAGCTCACTGAAGCTCCTAGGTCACATAGACACTTCTTGAAGTGCATATAGGTGATGGAACAAGGTAGGTTAAATGAACCTGGATCTTCAAGCTTTGTTGGGATAATAGCTTTCCCAATCTCTTC
>NW_010948954.1:0-237 GCF_000633955.1 Camelina sativa
GCAACCTAGCCAGTCATATCCTCAGCCTGTAGGGGCGTATCAAAACACAGGTGCTCCTCAGCCTCTTTCCTCATTTCAGAATCCAGGATCTTATGCTGGGACTGCAAGTTATTCAGGAACTTACTACAATCCTGCTGATTATCAGACTGCTGGAGGTTACCAAAGTACAAATTATAACAACCAAACAGCTGGAAGTTACCCAAGTACAAATTACAGCAATCAGACTCCTGCTTCAAA
>NW_010948955.1:0-237 GCF_000633955.1 Camelina sativa
ATGGGATTAACGTTGCCCCAGTAAGTCTCGACCTGAGGATGCTGGAGAGGATCACCGTAAACCTCACTTGTACTCGTAAGGAGAAACCTAGCACCGACTCTCTTAGCCAAACCAAGCATGTTCAGTGTTCCAACCACATTCGTCTTGTATCAATCTCTTAAGTCAAGGCAACCAAAAAAAGCAAAACCACAATTTCCCAAAAACCGAATCGAACCAAAATCAAATTAGAAAAAAAAA
>NW_010948956.1:0-237 GCF_000633955.1 Camelina sativa
ATCCAGCTCCAGCCTGGAACTGTCAACCTAGCTAGCTAGGGTGAAGGGTTTACACACAGAATAAATCAACTTATAATGAGATATCTCAGCGCAAACCTTAGTTCTTCACCGGTCAGTTTTTTATTTTCTTTTTCTCTTATTTTTGAATAACAAAGATAAAAAAAAAGTTTTAAATATATTTTGATGAACGAAGATAATATCAAATAAGTCTCGAAACATATCTAAATCTAATCTATT
>NW_010948957.1:0-237 GCF_000633955.1 Camelina sativa
TCCGTTCATATCTCTCATAACCTTGACAAGCCACTCAGGCATGTCTCTCGCCGTCGGTGATAAAGGAGCAACCTTTGCTTTCTTGTTTCCACCAGTACGCTTTCTCTCTTTCAAGGCACGTCTCTTGCGACTTGTGCTCCCCGGTACTAAGCACAAAGACAGATCAGAACATGGGGAATCAGGGTTTAGAGAGTCTTTGATCATCTCCGTCTTCTCGGACTCAGCCGTTTTGTAATC
>NW_010948958.1:0-237 GCF_000633955.1 Camelina sativa
GCAAACATGTTTCCAAGAATCCCACTGTTCAAAAAGGAGATAATGGGAGTTTCTAACCAATTCGACGAGTTGCTGGAGAGGCTTCTTGTGGAACATGAAGAGAGAGTTGAGGAGCATGAAAATAAGGACATGATGGATTTGTTGTTGGAAGCTTTTCGGGACGAACACGCGGAGTATAAGATCAGTAGGAAACAGATCAAGTCTTTGTTCGTGGTAAGATACTCTTCTTTCACATTA
>NW_010948959.1:0-237 GCF_000633955.1 Camelina sativa
GCTATACACCGGAACATGGAAATCGATGTGAAGTGAACAGCAAAGAGCAGAATGAATTGTCGGAAGAACCTGAAACATCAAAGATCATTACATCACATTTTTCTGTCATTCTCAGGCTTGGATTGTGGCTAGACTAGGGAACAAGCATGAGAGGATATCAAGATCTCACCGGTAAGCTTCAGGAGTGTACCCGATGACATAGTAAGTGAGGCAGGTCCAAACGAGAGATTCAATGAA
>NW_010948960.1:0-237 GCF_000633955.1 Camelina sativa
CGGCCTTGATTGAAGGTGTCAACATATCTGCACAAAAAGAGAGGAAAATGATTAACTCTAAGCATGCGTATTATCTTCAGTAAAACACTAACAAGACAGCAAACACTTACACTCAAAAACATTACAACTCACAGCTATAGAACGGCAACTACAATCAAGAAAATTATGCTTATTTCATACTGAATGATTCATCTTTTACACTTTCCTAGTAGTAAAACCAAGTGTGGCTTATAATCC
>NW_010948961.1:0-237 GCF_000633955.1 Camelina sativa
AAACTTCTGGCTTCTATTTGCGGCGATGTTATGTGGAATGGGTTCAGGACTCGCGACGATAAACAACATCAGACAGATGGGAGAGTCACTTCGCTACTCTACAGTCCAACTTAATGCTCTGGTGTCTCTGTGGAGCATATGGAACTTTCTAGGCCGGATTGGGTCGGGTTACATCTCAGACGCCTGTTTACACAATCATGGCTGGCCAAGACCAATTTTCATGGCCATAACTCTAGG
>NW_010948962.1:0-237 GCF_000633955.1 Camelina sativa
ATAGTCTGTTCGATGATCGGATTATGTATGTCTTACAATTCAGTATGTCCACCGGATATCGAGATGCACGATCGATGTGTGGGATCGGCGTGCGGGAATGGAGATCGAGCCCGAGTCAGTGATGGTACGCTGGTTGAGCGAGTCGGTGTCGATGTGATCGGGAGTACGTGGTGTATGAGCATCTGATGGTTCGAGTGTATCCGGCAGTTACCGGAGGACTGAACGATATCTGACAGA
>NW_010948963.1:0-237 GCF_000633955.1 Camelina sativa
CGGAGATTTCGAAGGAGTGATCACGAGAACGAACCATTCCGAGAGCGTAGCAAGCGTCGGCGTTTCCGGCATTAGCGCAGAGTTTGAGGAAAGCGTGAGCAGAGTCGGACCATTTCTCCGCCGTGACGGCTAAGGTTTGAGTACCGGCTTTAGATAAAACCAGAGGATGCAGCGCTAACCGATTCAATCTCTTGCATCTGTGTAACGACAAAAAAAAAAAAAAAAAAAAAAAAAAAA
>NW_010948964.1:0-237 GCF_000633955.1 Camelina sativa
AACAGAGAAACAAGTGGTATATGAAAGTTGAAACAAACTCAAAATCGGAAAAGAAAACGCTAACAAAGAACTGGAAACATAACATGTAAAATTAGCAACTCAAGAAAGAAACCTAACGAAAAAAAAAAGTTAACATGACCAGTAATATTTATCATCTCTCATTCACAAAAATTAAGCAAGAAAATGACAGCATTCACAAAAAGCATAATTATTTTCAAGCATGAGGGTTAGTAACTC
>NW_010948965.1:0-237 GCF_000633955.1 Camelina sativa
AAAAAAAAAAAAAAAAAAAAAAAAAAAAAAAAATTTGCTATTAAAAAAAAAATTAAAAATTTGAGGGAAAAAAAAAAAGGTTAAATACACAGTCAAACATGGAAGCTTATTTTTCTCGTTAAAAAACCATAATTTGCGCGAAAAAACTAAGGCTTCAAAAGTTTTTTCCATGTTTCGAAAATAATTAGGAGAGTGAGAAAATTCCGAGAAGAAGAAATCAAATCAAATTAATAGAAA
>NW_010948966.1:0-237 GCF_000633955.1 Camelina sativa
GGAGGCACGCGATCTTCCCACTGAAGTACGAAGTTCCGGTGGCTCGCCTGCTGCATTGACTGAGCACACGCAAGCGCCATATCAGGAATTGAATGTGGGTGTGGCCACGGCTGTTCGTCAGCCGCTTGAACCGGCTTTGGATAGCGGATCATCTGTGAATCTGGAGTCCTCAGTTCGTTTGCCCAATCTTCATCAATCTGGGCTTGAAGCGTGGTCTCCACCCGTGGACAATATGCC
>NW_010948967.1:0-237 GCF_000633955.1 Camelina sativa
AACAGCCACTTATCAGACTGCCCTCCAGCCTCCCGGAGGTGTACACCAATCTGAGGATGCAAATGCGGGTTCTGTGGTGATGAAACATGCATTCTTCATCCTTCTTTGGGTTTCCAACACCGTAGGTTTCTGCTGCGCTTTATTCTACACCTTTTGTCTCATACCACTTGGTAGTATGTTTGCTACGTGGTTCTTTTGGACTGGGACATCTCTGTGCATTTCTTATGCACTAGCAAT
>NW_010948968.1:0-237 GCF_000633955.1 Camelina sativa
GAAGGCCGTGGAGTACTTAAGGATCGAGAATGGAGCGATGACGATGCCTCTCTTGGAGAACGGACAAGTGTTGGATGATATAAGACCATTTCAGAGGCTTCGTCTTAGATCAAGAAAGGCCACTTTGGTCGATTGTACATCTTTTCTAAGACCTGGTCTGGATGTTTGCGTTCTCTATCAGAAAGATGTCACTGTGGATGAAGAGACTACAGAGCCGGTACATTCACATCCTTCAAC
>NW_010948969.1:0-237 GCF_000633955.1 Camelina sativa
ATAGAGAAAGAGAGAAGATAAGCTCCACATATTAGGAACAATAAAGATGATTTAAAAACAAATAAAGAGATGCATGATCTAATATTGGAATGTCTAGTAGGAGGAAACTAACTACAACAAGATAAGTTTAATAAGTAAATAACATTTTTAATAACCCGATTTTTATTTACTTTCTTTTTTTGTGGAACTGCGAGTGCAAATGATGTGTCTATAAAGTTACACAACTCAAGTGATGGT
>NW_010948970.1:0-237 GCF_000633955.1 Camelina sativa
AGCTTGAGATACTTTAGTTGAGTAGACAACATCGTAAGCTTCAACTCCAGGGTTACTCTGTTCGAACTTAGAAACAGAGTAAGGACTCTCATCAACGAAGACAGTACGACCTTGGAAATTTATAGATCTCCAGAGAAGAGACTCGTGGGTAAGACCAAAGACTAAGAGGTTACAAGAAGGGCCATGAGAGTGAATGATGTTGGAGATGGTGGAGAGTTCAAGGAAGGACATTGATGT
>NW_010948971.1:0-237 GCF_000633955.1 Camelina sativa
TTGCTTGGTGGGTCTCCGATATCTTGGAAAACTAAGAAACAAAAAGTAGTGTCGCATTCTTCTTGTGAAGCTGAGTATCATGCAATGTCGACTGCTACACGCGAGATATTGTGGTTAAGACAACTCTTTACGGATTTGGGTTTCCCATCATCGACACCGGCTCGCCTGTTCTGTGATAGTAAGTCTGCACTTTATATTGCCGCTAATCCCGTGTTTCACGAAAGAACGAAGCATATC
>NW_010948972.1:0-237 GCF_000633955.1 Camelina sativa
GTTTCTATTGCTCTTCGCCAAATCTTTTGCACCATTAGTATAGGCACCGAAAAGTAATTAGAAACTTCTCTGGTAACAGTTCTTCCAAGCACTCCATCATTACTCCTCATTAGTAAAGCATTGAAAATCATCCATCGCTCTTCATTTGATAGATTTTTTCTGGTTTGTCCCGAATGTTGTACATTTTCGTTTTCTGTTTTAAGAAGATAGATTTAAGAAAACAAATTAGAAATTAAA
>NW_010948973.1:0-237 GCF_000633955.1 Camelina sativa
CGGTTCTTCTTGTTAAAAAACATCTCGAAGACTTTACAACAAGACAGGTGAATCTCTTTGCATGGTTTTGGTAAATCACTTAGTCCATCTACTAGTACATGCTCCAGTAACTCTTTCCTTTTCGAATCGATTATCTTTTCGATATGAGCGATCGAGTCCTCAATCTCGAGGTCTGGATGATTCTTCAAGTGGAGCAGCACGGAATTGATCTTCCCTTGTTCTCGTTCCTTCTGCAAA
>NW_010948974.1:0-237 GCF_000633955.1 Camelina sativa
TGAACCAACCAATCGAAACCCTCCAACAAACCTTCACCCGTGTATGCACTGCAACCCACGATCTTCCAGTGCCGGCTTTTATCCATTGACTCCAAGTTTAGCACCTTCACAAGCAAGAAGATGAAACTCAGTTTTAGCAAAACAATACAACTCGAACATATCTTACTTAACCCACTAAAGTTACAAAAACCCTTACTTTGCCAATTTCATCAGGAGTAAGTGCACCTTGAATATCCT
>NW_010948975.1:0-237 GCF_000633955.1 Camelina sativa
TCAACGGTTTCTCCTTCAAGCTTGTGCCTTAAAAACACATATATGCAAGTTCGGATTATATATATTCAATACATAAATTAAACCTACGTACGGGTTATGGGTCTGTGACTGTCTTCTTGTTAATTCTGGAAGACTTTTGGAATATTTATATGTTTGTGGTAACCATCGAGAGTCCAATATTCTGAAATCTATCTGTTGTCTAAAATTTCGAAATAAAAAAAGATATGTTGTTATAAA
>NW_010948976.1:0-237 GCF_000633955.1 Camelina sativa
TAAAGAGTACTCACTCTGGCTTTTGCTCGTCGTGAGTGAGACTCTGCTTTCAGCGCTGGCCCTCGTGTTCATCATCGAGGGCTTTATGCCGTTTTTCTTTCCCAAAAGCTGGAAAGAGGCATTCCTGAAGATCGCTTCACTCACCGAGGGTCAAATCCGTTTTGTCGGCTTGATGGCCTTGGTCATCGGGTTGGGAATGCTTTTTTTAGTTCAATCACCCTTGTAAAGTTGGGATAA
>NW_010948977.1:0-237 GCF_000633955.1 Camelina sativa
TTTGTCACGTCGTTGTTGATAAATATTATTATCTAATAATTGCAGTGAGATAGGGAGAATATTCGTTTCGGGATATGACACGGCTCTTACTCGTGATGTTGTCGAGAGCGCTCTGAGAAAACATTTTGCTTCATGTGGAGAGATCACTGATGTTTATATTCCATCGAATTTTAAAAAGGATGCGAGAATCTGGCAGTTTAGTAGTGCCTTCTGATGTTTATATTCCAGTTTTCTTCC
>NW_010948978.1:0-237 GCF_000633955.1 Camelina sativa
TTGATATAATAAACTGATAAGCATCAATACTAAAAATAAAATAAAAACAAAAGCTGCTTTTTCTTTTCTTCAAGAAAAGCCCTTTTCCTTCTCCTTCCTCTGCTTTAGCATCGCCTCAAAGGCGAGAAAAAAACTCTCTTTATCATCTAAATGTTTCAACTTACTTACTTCTCCATTCAAACTCCAAACACGATCCTCCCTCCAATGACTACTTCACCAATCCGGGTTCGGATCCGG
>NW_010948979.1:0-237 GCF_000633955.1 Camelina sativa
CTCTCTTCCACTCTTGGTTGGTTGCTCAAGAGACCCAATTTTGAGCACATTGATTCAAAGCCTTGCAAAAGTCTGGATATTGAAATAAAAGAAGGGCTCTAGAAGTTTTCAAAGTATTGTTTCATATAGGTTTGTTGCATATGATGGGAAACTAAAAGCTACTGTCCGTTGCAGTCAGATTGATGAGTGATCTATCTCTGTTGACAGGTGATAGAAGAATACGGATCATTCGACAAG
>NW_010948980.1:0-237 GCF_000633955.1 Camelina sativa
AGGAATAAATCTTGCAACCGCAGATACAGTAATCATTTATGACAGGTTTGAATTTCAGTTCTCTTAGTGTCATCTGTATGTTTTCCATAGTTATTGTGTCAAGAAGTAAGAGGAGCTATTTGGCTTGATAGCATGAGATTTTGGTAGCATATGTTGATTTTCAAGTGAGTTGGATGCTTTAAGTAGATGTCTCATAGGTGATGATGAGTGATAGAAAGGCATTTGGAATATTTTTCC
>NW_010948981.1:0-237 GCF_000633955.1 Camelina sativa
ATCAAGATCCTCCGCCAGCTTCAATTTTCTGATGGAGATGAGCTAAAGCAGCAGTCTTTTTACAGAGCAGTCATCTCTGGTATGAATCTTCTTCAATCTTGGTTTTGGTCCGATTTCGCTTAAGCTATACTTCACTTTTTAAAGTTTTTCATTCATGTCCCAATTCCAAAAATTGAAGCTTTTTCTCGGGATTTCTTCAATCTCTTAACCTTGTTTTTGAGTAAATGCTGCAAAAAC
>NW_010948982.1:0-237 GCF_000633955.1 Camelina sativa
TCATCATCAGGCACCGAATTCGCCGATCCAAACCCTAGTACCGATCCCGAGACGAATTCGGAGCGTGTTCAAAGTCAATTGGAGTCAATGAATCTCTCTCAACCTAGCGAAGTCTCTGATGTCACCACTCGCACCGATTACAGCGGCGGCGATGATGATGATGACGACAACGACGAGGTTGCATCGGCCAACGGGAACGAAGGCGGAGTTAGCAATGGTGGTTTATTGCATGAAGCT
>NW_010948983.1:0-237 GCF_000633955.1 Camelina sativa
CTCTTTTGCTCAACGCCGCCACTTTCCTTATTCAATCGAATCTTCATAATCTTCTTCTTCGCCGCACTTTCCAATCAAACTAGACCAGATTTTTTTCTACTTTGGAAAGCGAGGAGACTGTTGGTTTTCCCGTCTGCCGGAATCGGCGCTTCCGGGAGAAGATGTTAGGGTTTCCTAATGGAAGCGGTGTCGGTGGAGTTGGACCTGAGGATTTAGCTCAACTCCAATCTACCATGC
>NW_010948984.1:0-237 GCF_000633955.1 Camelina sativa
TGCCGTGCTCGATCAAATGCATCTTCCAACCAGACACTACGCTGCATGCCAGAGAACCAACACTCTTTATCAGCAAAAGATTAGATAAAAACAGAGGAAAATGAACAAGCGGGTAAGAGAACACACTATTGACCGCTAATCAATAAAAACCAATGGTCAGATATGTTGCAAAGCATATTGCATTATCTAATACCTCAAGCACCATGTGAAGCAGCTGAAAAGCTGCTTGCATTCCAT
>NW_010948985.1:0-237 GCF_000633955.1 Camelina sativa
GGAATAAGGAAGATCTTCACAATAACAGTTGACAATGCTACTGCCAACACCAATGCTCTGAAGAAGTTCAAAGAAACGTTCAGCTTAGTAGGAAATGATGCATTTGTGTTAGGTGGAAAGTTCATGCATTTACGTTGCTGTGCTCACATCATTAATTTAGTTGTGAGGGATGGTTTGCATGATCTTAATAAGCGTGTGGAGGCCATTCGAAATGGTGTTCAGTATGTTCGATCTTCA
>NW_010948986.1:0-237 GCF_000633955.1 Camelina sativa
TTAAACAAGCTCACTTGGGAGGAAGTCCCAAAGGTATCTCTGTAAATGTTTTTAGGATACTTGTGTTTTTAATTTTTGTCTTTGGTTTTCATGTGTTCAGGAATCTACAGAAGAGAGTCTAAGCAATAGAAAACACAAAAAAAAAAAAAATTATAAAATTTTTTTTTTAAAAAAAAGACGAGAAAGGGAGAGCAGAGTCAAGAGTGTCGGTTTTATGTGGGAACAGAAGAAAGTTTA
>NW_010948987.1:0-237 GCF_000633955.1 Camelina sativa
TTTTTTTTTTATCTATAGCCAATTTATTGATTGATTTTAAACTATCTATTAAGTAATATGTCTACGGTTCAATATATAAATCATAAACTATTACACTCAAACTTAACCTTATATAATTTAAATGTGTTTTGAGTATACCAACTGAAACAATAGTTTCAAACTATTTGCAATAACCACATCTAAAATGTACATAGGTCTATTTTATATAAACAAAATCGAGATGATTCGACAACGTAA
>NW_010948988.1:0-237 GCF_000633955.1 Camelina sativa
CCTATACGTCTTGTCCAGACTTTCCTAAAGATTGCTCCCCTTGTCACTGGCTATGTCTCTGAAATCCAAACCTTGGACTTGAAGCTCAAAGGCTTTGTCGAAAAGGACATTAGTACTACTGCTTGCTTGAAGATAATGATTGAACAACGTGCAGAGTTTCGTCTTGGAGCAGGTATTCCAGAGATTTACGATGCATCTCTGTTGCTTGAATCTGAACTTCCTTTCTTCAAAAGGTTC
>NW_010948989.1:0-237 GCF_000633955.1 Camelina sativa
TTTGGTTGGGTTTAGAAAAGATCAAACGCAAACAGATTTATGTTTTGAGTTTGATCTGAGAAATTGTGTGACAAGGGAGGAGGGGTAAATATAATAAGTGGGTATGGTGAGAACAAAAAAAAAAAAGCGAAAGGTCGTAATCCTTCACCTACCGCCCCCGTCCCCGCCTACTCCATCTGTCAACCAACTATCTCAGTAATGCAAATGCGGCAGCTTCTTCATCATTGGTCCATCTCA
>NW_010948990.1:0-237 GCF_000633955.1 Camelina sativa
AACACTAAAACCCGTTTTATCCCAAAACAGGCTTAAACCAAGAAAACGGAGTAAAACCGTTAGAAAACATTGATTCAAAGTCATAAAAAGCTATGTTACTCTTTCTAGGGTCATAATATGTATCAATCCAATGTATTGGACTAATTATAAGAGTTCAGGTTGAATTTGGAGTGTTTAGACACCATTTAAGCCATTTTGTCCCGAAACAGGCTAAAACCGAGAAAACATTTATTCTAA
>NW_010948991.1:0-237 GCF_000633955.1 Camelina sativa
AGCTCTTTTCAAATTTGATCAAGTTACAGACTTTGCCGGTACGTTGACGCTCTTATATAAAATCCTTTCGTAATTCTTCTTTCGATTGTATACTTTGTCATGTATTGACTCGGAAATGAATGTTCAATGTTGTTTTTGTCAGGAAGTACTAATTTCGTAATACTTGCTGTATTGACTCTGGTTCTCAAAGGGACATTTCATTTTCGTCAGGTTAAAAGACCTTCCACCCTCTCTTTC
>NW_010948992.1:0-237 GCF_000633955.1 Camelina sativa
CAATGCAAGTCGTCTTCCTACATGGTGCAATGACAATGACAATGTGAAGCTTCCTTACTGTCAGATACTTGGGAAATACAGGATGGAACTTCCTGGTTACAACACCATGGCACCATACTCGCACATGAACGAACAATGCCCAACTCTTCCTCCAAAATACAATAGACCAGATAACTGCTAGAATTCAACTCTCTTATCTCCCTCAGATGTTTGTTTGATTTTAGGTAAAAGTTAATG
>NW_010948993.1:0-237 GCF_000633955.1 Camelina sativa
AGGATTGTATTAATCAAATACATAATTGAATAACAGCAGTCAAAACTCTTTGAAAATCTATTGGATCGATAAACCAATCTCTGTTTTCATCAATGACATCAAAAGCTTGCTTCACTTCCTCCAACTCCAAGCTTGGCTCTTTCTCTTCAAACAGATTGGAAAGCTCCTCGGAACTGTTTGATAAAAATATGTTGTATGTTTTTATGTAGATATTAGTGTTAAACTGTTAATGTGTGT
>NW_010948994.1:0-237 GCF_000633955.1 Camelina sativa
CATCACTGAGATTCCAAATGTTGATTTCCCCATAATCTCCCTCGGTAGCACATGAACCGAGCTTCGGACGACCATGGAAGTAATAGCATTGTGGTTAGCAAGATCAAGAGAGACTTCCATGCCGGAGTTCCCACATCCGACGACAAGAACTCTCTTCCCTCTAAATTTCTCGCCGGACTTATACTCACATGCATGAATCACTTCTCCGTCAAACTCCGTCTTGAGACCATTAATCTC
>NW_010948995.1:0-237 GCF_000633955.1 Camelina sativa
AAAAAAACAGCTTGATTCAACCTCACGTGATCTTCACTCGATCACACTTTGGTTAACATAAAATAAATTACAATGTGTATCTTGTTATTACAATGAAAGTGTGATCTTCACGTGAGGTTGAATCGGTGTGGTTTGTTTGCCTGTGTAGAGAGGATTGGATAAAGTCGATGTTAGATGATGGTGACCAGACGAGTTCAGAATTACAGTGTAAGAGATGATTCCAACGCCAAAGCCTTC
>NW_010948996.1:0-237 GCF_000633955.1 Camelina sativa
GAATCTCCAGTCACATCTTCGTTCTCATCAGCAGACATTTCTGCTCCCGAAGAGACCCTGATCAAAATATAAAGGTTTGAAACAACTAAACATCAACTTTGTATCTAGAAAACCTACTTTTGTTAAGTTGCCTTTCGTTGTTTTGTGAAAGTAAAAGAAAGACCATCAGGTGTTTTTTAGATTAGATTAAAACTTACTCCGCTTCTGCATCAATAAATACTCTGGCATCATCATCCA
>NW_010948997.1:0-237 GCF_000633955.1 Camelina sativa
AAAAAGGAGAATTACCGGTCTTATACCCAACATTATAACAGATATGTGTCAAAGAATTAACAATAGAAGGCAAGAAAAAACTAACTCTATGTGGACTTCACAGAAACCATTTGTAACATTTCTCCTCTAGTAACTATTACATGCAACCATAACCAATCAGAACAGAAATGCAAAGTCAGAAGAAATATAGCAACGTTTTCTCGATGACCTTGCTTGACTGTGACTTTTTTATACAAC
>NW_010948998.1:0-237 GCF_000633955.1 Camelina sativa
GCGGTTAGGGTCAAGAGTCTCGTCGAGGAGTTCTTGAAGGTAAGTGTCAAGCTCCTTGAAAGCTTTCTTGAGACGAGCACTGAGACCAGTGAGGTTGTCAAGAAATCCAAAATAAGGGAAAAGGTCGGAGAAAAAAAGAGTGCCCAAAAGTGCTTGCGTCTCGTACAAGATATTTATGAATCTCTTCATCTCGGTGCCGTACTCATTGTAACGCTTCCCAAAAGCTTGTCTGCATAC
>NW_010948999.1:0-237 GCF_000633955.1 Camelina sativa
AATTGATTGAAACACGATAATTTCAATTACACACTCCAGTTCGTTTTCTTTTATCCAATTTTGGGGAGGCAGCCGTAATCAAGAACATGCAATCCTCATTATACTTTGGATTTGGGTGTGTGGTTTACAAATCTCCGACACATCTCTATTAATTGGGTAAGTTGATTATGATTACAGTAAATCAAATTACATATTACTACCTTAATGGGTTTCAATTCTGATTAATATTGTTTTCAT
>NW_010949000.1:0-237 GCF_000633955.1 Camelina sativa
GTCTATTCCCTTCAGTTTCTTTTGAAAATGTCTTCCAAGATGACCAAAAAGTCTCACCGAACCGCTTCAAGCTCCATGGAACGTCGTGATGCTGACCTTGAATCAAGAAGTGAAGCTGGGAGAGTCACTCGACGGACCACTAGATCAACCACTCGACCGAGTGCCGGGTCGAGCAGTCGGTCGAGCCAGGTGCCGTATCCAAGGAGAGAGTCAGTTGAGGAAGATCCTGAGAGGACT
>NW_010949001.1:0-237 GCF_000633955.1 Camelina sativa
ATCTCTTCCTTTTCTCATCCCTCTTTCTGCTTCCTTTAATCGGGTACTAGAACTAAACCTCTATTCTGAATTTAGGGTTTTAATAGCTTCTTCTTCTATTTGTATTCAATCGATTTTCTTATGATATAGGTTTTAAAAGCTTTCTTCTTCTGTAATTCTGTTTGTATTCAATCAAATTGATTTAGGTTTCTAATAGCTTTCTTCTTCTGTTTGTATTCCTTATATAAAAATTACGAC
>NW_010949002.1:0-237 GCF_000633955.1 Camelina sativa
GAGAGCTTCGTTCGCAGAGTTTAGGCCGTTTAAGCTTTGGTTTCCATGGCTAGTTCCAGCAATCGTGGTGGCTAACATTGCCCTTTTCGCCATTTCGATGTTTATTAACAATTGTCCTAAGAACTCGCCTAATTGCTCAGCTAGGTTTCTTGGGAGATTTGCTTTTCAGCCTATGAAAGAGAATCCTCTTCTGGGTCCTTCTTCTTTGACGTGGGTAACCTTAAAGCTCTCATCTTT
>NW_010949003.1:0-237 GCF_000633955.1 Camelina sativa
GCTGAGAATAGCCTTTATGTAGTTGAAGGAATGCAATTTGATCGTGGCTATATCTCTCCTTACTTTGTCACTGACAGTGAGAAAATGTCTGCAGAATACGAGAACTGCAAGGTCTTAATCATTGCTTATAAGTAACATCCTGTTTGCTGATCAAAAACAGCCGGAGCTTTAAATTATTTATCTCTTCTTGTTTTTTTTTTACAGTTGTTTATTGTTGACAAGAAGATAACACATGTT
>NW_010949004.1:0-237 GCF_000633955.1 Camelina sativa
ACCTGATCAGCTTGCAACATACGCTTAACGCATTCACTGTTTATATAGCGATCTGCTAGGTCCATGCCTCTAGCTTCATCGGCAAGTGCAGCAGCGGCAGTCAAATCTCCTGCATGCTTCATTATTCGGCTCTGTTGAGAGAAACAAGTACAAGCGTTAAGAAGAAACAAGAACATCCTCATACAAAAAGATAACCTGATACACAGTGTGCAGACATCAGACAAATTCTGATAACCC
>NW_010949005.1:0-237 GCF_000633955.1 Camelina sativa
ATCATAATTATTTTTGACATCTTCTATATATAGTGTTGACCCTTTAATTTAAGCTTTTAGATTTTAGATATTTTATAAAATATAGCATATGGTCCGTAGAATTAGTAACTTATATAACATATAACATTTATTTTTTTCTATTAATTAATTAGTCATTAAATATATGTTATTTAATGTAATCGCAAGATTAGTAATATTTGTAATGATGGCTACTAATACATTGTATGGAAAAAAAAA
>NW_010949006.1:0-237 GCF_000633955.1 Camelina sativa
AGAAATCAACTGGGAACGGACCTCGTAGGCCGTTGGATCGGAGACTGAGGATCTGAAGCTCCGATAGACGGCTGATAGTTCCCGGAGGGATCACTCCTAGAAGACTCGCTCCGGGCAAGTGAAGGGCAGTGACACGTGTGCCGTCTCTGTCGCACGTGACGCCTGGCCATGTGGCACATACAGGGGTGCTTGCGTTCCACGTTAGAGACCGTGGGTGAGTGATGTTGTTGAGGAAGT
>NW_010949007.1:0-237 GCF_000633955.1 Camelina sativa
GGTTCCATATTCCAAGATTTACCTACATAGATTACCAGAAAGCCTTTATCCACACCTTTTACTTGCGAACCTATGATCACTCCTGGTTCCTCTCCTTCGACTTTCATTGCCCCAAGACAATACCAGGATGGTTCTACGAATGGTGGTAGTGGTTTGGCCCAACCGATGACATATATCCTCCCCAAATACTCAAGGTTTCACTACCCTACTACACTAAACACGAAAAGCACCAACTCA
>NW_010949008.1:0-237 GCF_000633955.1 Camelina sativa
AAATTAAAATTAGTAGATTCTTCAATTTAGTATAAAAAAATTATTAATTTTTGTCTATTTAAGGTATATTAACAACAGTATTACATTTTTTTAATTATGATAATTATTGATAGGCTCAACTAGATTAGTAATCCATTATACTTTAGATTATAAATATAAAAAAAAATATAAATATAATATGGCAAAAGTTGTAGGAATCGATTTAGGTACGACAAATTCTGTAGTTGCTGCTATTGA
>NW_010949009.1:0-237 GCF_000633955.1 Camelina sativa
AAGGCATGAAGTAAAATTAGGATACCTCCCTGGTCTATGCATGTTTGTGTAGGCAAATGCCCCATCGATAATCCTCTTAGCATTGACAAAATAAGAGGTACTGAGGGAAGTTTAAGAGCCGAAAGCCATTCCTTGCTAGATTTGAACCCAGCCTGTCCTGTGACAGCGAAAATTTCCTTGATGTGTTTGACAGCAACAGCTATGATACCATTCTCCAAAACTATGTCTTTTAACCTC
>NW_010949010.1:0-237 GCF_000633955.1 Camelina sativa
AAAATAGATTACAAGATTCTTCTTGTCTTCAACTTTTTAACAACGAATCAAAACGAAGGGACGTAATGTAATGTATACGTGTTCTTTCACTTAATGTTAATTCTCTAATATAAAATTTCAACTTTCACAGAAAGTAAGTGATGACATCAAGTGTCTGACTGGAATCTATAGGCCAGTGGGTGAAATTAATCAATCACTTGTAATTAAAAAACGAAATTTTATAATTCATGCATCATG
>NW_010949011.1:0-237 GCF_000633955.1 Camelina sativa
CGGGAGAGAAGAGCGTGAACTTAGATGGGCACACGCCCAAAGGACCCCCCTTCATGGCCTTGACCCACCTGAAACTGGGTTCACAAAACACAACAATTATGCAGTATTCAGTCGGTTGGCTAAAGATGCAAACAGACGCGCCGAAATAGCTCGGTAAGCCTTACATTTTAAACCTTAACTGAACGCCCATATTTCTTGATGTAAGGTTGTGTAAAGGGTCATGGATGGACCATAGAT
>NW_010949012.1:0-237 GCF_000633955.1 Camelina sativa
TCGGTGCTGGGCCGTTACGACGGTAATGTGTACCCGAAACTGTTTGAGGAAGCGTGGAAGGATCCATTGAACGACTCGGTGGTTCCTGACGGGTACCATGAATACCTTCGACCTGTGCTCAAGCAGCAACTTCGTACCGCTAGACTCTAAAGAGTTTGTTTTACTTGATTGCTCGATATGGTTAATCGCACGTTTGATTTGCTTCTTCTTAACGTTCCGGTTATTGCTTTGAATAAA
>NW_010949013.1:0-237 GCF_000633955.1 Camelina sativa
AACTTCTATAGAGCGAGTGGTGAGAAGTATCTTGGATCCATTTTCTTGAGTTGGAGGTGGAACTCCTATTTTGTTTAAATCTACTTTGCTCCATAGATCATCCAATAACAGCACAAACTTCTTTCTGTTAAGATTATTGTATATGTAAGCGGCTCTCTCCTTTTCGGTTTTTTGTTTACATTCCTTGTCGAGACCTAGTCTTACCAATATCTGCTCCTGGATGACTTCGTTTTGCAA
>NW_010949014.1:0-237 GCF_000633955.1 Camelina sativa
ATCCCTAATTGCATCGACCGACGCCTCCACATGGCATCGACCGATGCGACTAGGTTAAATCGCGTCGTCCTCGCATTGCATCGACCGACACACAAAGTGAATCGATCGACGCACATGCCGAGCATCATCTTTCTCCAAAAATCCTCGCCGGATCTCCGTCCCCAAACCACCAAAAACACAATCCAATGCCACAAAGAAGCTTCCCAAAGCCTCTTGCGACTCAACAACATTCTAACA
>NW_010949015.1:0-237 GCF_000633955.1 Camelina sativa
ACCTAATGGTGAATTTGCAGCAGCAGCAGTGAGCGCGGCTCTCTTAACGAATCTTCCTTTCATGCGTGGTCTTTTCTCCGCATTCAGTTTACGTACCTCGTACCTTATCTTCTTAGAAAACAACCTTGTCCTCCTCTTCTCTCTGTACCTCGAAACCCTAGCTTCTCTACCTCCATCTCCAAACCCACTTGATGGTAAACATCCACCAACGTACTGCTTCTGATGACTTTGATCTCC
>NW_010949016.1:0-237 GCF_000633955.1 Camelina sativa
TACTGTCTCTCTTTTTACTTTTGATCCTTTAGGGTGTGATATCATACGCATCTGCACATCAAAATCCAATATCAGTTAAATAAATTAGTTGAGCCAATATTAGATTAGGACAAAACCCAACTGTTTTTTGTATATTTTACACAAAAAGTTTCTTAATTTCGTAACAGTAAAGATTATTCAGAAAAATAAATCATATCATTGCCATGCCAATTTCTTAATTACCATTGAGATCCTGGT
>NW_010949017.1:0-237 GCF_000633955.1 Camelina sativa
ACATTGATTCGAAGCAGTAAACAACTTTATTACTGTTTCTAGGGTCATAATGGATGACAATCCCTTGCATTTTACTAATAGTAAGAGTTCAGAATGAATTTGGAGTGTTTAGACAACACTTAAACCCGTTTTATCCCAAAACAGGATTAAACCAAGAAAACAGGCTAAACCCGGGAGAAAACATTGATCCGAAGCAGTAAACAGCTACGCTACTCTTTCTAGGGTCAAAATATGTAA
>NW_010949018.1:0-237 GCF_000633955.1 Camelina sativa
ATTAATAATTTTACTATACAAAAGATCTATAGCTATAAAGCCTAGCTAATGAAATGGCCTATATTTTAAACAGCTTAATAGTTCTTTGCAAGGCTAATTTCGTGAGAGTTTTTTTTTTTTTTCATATACAAAACGCAACTTCACATTTTCACAAAGGAAGAGTTAATCTTAACAGCTTCGTAGCCACTCATGCTTCATATTTCTTATCAGACCAACAATCTGTATAGATCCTTTAGC
>NW_010949019.1:0-237 GCF_000633955.1 Camelina sativa
AGATCAGGAACTCCATCCACAGATATCTGCTTTTCAGATTGTGGACCTTGATCCCAAGATGGAGGACCTCTATCCACAAAACTCAATAGTTTAGATTTCTGCAGGAAAAAATACATCATTAAGAACGATGCAGAACAAAACTTCCTCGGAGTATATGTTTATTTAACCTTAACAATCACAAATTATAGCATTATCCATTCTACCAACCTGGAGAAAAATCAAGAAAGAAACGGGGTC
>NW_010949020.1:0-237 GCF_000633955.1 Camelina sativa
ATAAGTAATGGTCTTATTACTATAGTAACATACTGTTTAAATAATTTTTACAATATATTGTAATCAAAAATATTTAGTAATATGTACTTTAACTTTGCCCTTTTTCATGACCGTTCTATGAAATACTATATAACATTTATAAATTATAAATTGTAGTTGAACCACAGTATTATGAATATTATTTTTTAAAACATATATTAACAATTACATCTGTACATTTCATATATAATTGAATAG
>NW_010949021.1:0-237 GCF_000633955.1 Camelina sativa
TGATAGAAGGCAAGAGCCAGTGAACAACTGGTCGCCGAGATCGTAGAGATGGTGACGGAGGAGGTCAGTGTCGAGATCGGAAGACTTGTCTTGTCTCACAACCACCACGTCTTGTCCTCCTACGCTCACCCCAGTTATTACGTGTGTCCCATACCTCTCTATAAACCTGCCCTTTTCAAATTAAATTTATTTATCTATTATTACGTTAATAATGACAAATTATTACGGAAGTATGAA
>NW_010949022.1:0-237 GCF_000633955.1 Camelina sativa
TACAACAAGTGACTAATTCGGTTTTGTGAGTCTGGTTAAATCCACAGAGAAGGAATCGCATAAGTATACCCAAAGTTAAAGTCAAATCCTACCAAATTTCTGAGATTTAGCCTACCCCGTGAAATCAGTACAATCGGAATTGTAAACCCAAGCACAATATATCAGTAATAATCAGACGAACCTTCTGTGTGTGCGATCCGCCAGCTGCTTGACCTCGCCGTCCCATTAATCCCATCA
>NW_010949023.1:0-237 GCF_000633955.1 Camelina sativa
TCGCTTAGGGGTGGTTGGTTGTGCGACTAAGTAACAAGATGAGGTGGGGTTAGGGGTACAAAATTTCTGCGAGGCGGTGGTTTTGAGAGAAATTTTCCTGAAATAGAAGTTTCTAAGTGGAAAGTTCTAAAAATGGAAAGTTTTATATGAGTTAGAATTTGTCCATTTTTAGTGGTTGTGAGCCTTGGATGGGCTTGTGTGGCCTTAGTGGCGGACTTTTGAGTCATTGTGCCGTGT
>NW_010949024.1:0-237 GCF_000633955.1 Camelina sativa
CTAAAACAATGTTTAAAAAAAAAATTGAAGTGCAGGCTATGATGGATCCAAAGATTGAATCTCGAGTTTCAGGCATTGTATTGACTTCACCAGCTGTTGGAGTCCAACCATCCCATCCAATTTTCACAGTAGGTTAATTCGAAAGTCATAGTCATTACACGTTTTCAGACAATTCTTAACAATCTGACAAGTTCTCTGTTTTCAACAGGTTCTTGCTCCAATCATGGCGTTCCTCCT
>NW_010949025.1:0-237 GCF_000633955.1 Camelina sativa
AAAAAATCCAAAACAAAACACTTTTGATAAATATGTTAAGAAATGGAAAATATGGTAGGTGCCGGAAAGTGTGACGGATAGGAGATCAGCTGCGTACAATAGAGGGAGAGTTTTCATACACGGCGCTGGAGAGAAGACAACGACGGCTTACAAGCGACAGTTTCAGGCGGACTTGGCGGAGTTTTTGAGAGCAAGAGCTGCGGAGGTTAAGAGAGGTGGGGCCATGTTTCTGGTTTG
>NW_010949026.1:0-237 GCF_000633955.1 Camelina sativa
AAGTATTCTCTTTTGCTCATCACTAATGTGCGGGAAACTTGCACGTAGAAGCTCGATAGGCATTTCCCTGACAATAGCTTGTGCAGCAGCGTCAGACATCTCAGTGGCAAAGTGTGGTAACAATTGCGAATTCAGGTTCTGCATTATACTGTCGTACTTGCTTATGCAGTGTTTCATCAGTAAGTTAAAGAACTCATCAAAGGAAGCACGCCACAGATTCATGCCTGCGTTGTTGTA
>NW_010949027.1:0-237 GCF_000633955.1 Camelina sativa
TCAAAGTCTTCTATTGATGTTCGATCTTTAGCACGCGGATTAAGTGGGCTTGCCCGTAAGCTTCGTACTGTATCCTCATCTGCTGAGCTTTCTTCATCCGCCACGGCATTAGACGAATCTACTTTTTCATCATCTATCGATCCACAAAGTTCAATGTACTTTTCCCTGGATTTGAGAAACAATAAATCAGCATGAATGAAGTTGCAGTTAAACAGTAATGATGAGCCAAAAGCAGTA
>NW_010949028.1:0-237 GCF_000633955.1 Camelina sativa
TACCTAATAATTAAAGATAAAATACTTTCATAACACAAGCAGAATCCGTAACAAACCATCGCAAGCTGACACAAGTTCCACCCTAAGAAAAAACCCTAAAAGTAATATATTTATCGGCATGAAAAAAAAAGAGAATCGAAACAAAAAACAACATACCTACAGTAAAAAAAGGGATCAAAACAAAGAGACGTTATGTTCAATCTCTTCTATGAATGAAAACAGAGAATCACAAATGGA
>NW_010949029.1:0-237 GCF_000633955.1 Camelina sativa
TGTTGAGCCACGTGCCACCAAGGTTAGTTTACATCGCCCTGGCTAATATATAATTTTGGTTTAGTCTTATAGACCATGGAACGATATACATAGAAATGACGGATTAGTTTTGAGTTTGGGAAATTAAGGATTATTCTAATAGATGGTAAGGAGAGAATCTAATTGTTTTGGTTAATGAATCTTCTATTTAGGTCACATTGAATTATAATTTCTATGACAAGGTTTTGGTTTGGGATC
>NW_010949030.1:0-236 GCF_000633955.1 Camelina sativa
GTTGAAGATTTTGAGCAACTCGCTAAGAAACTTGTAGATGCTTCTCCACTTGAAATCATGGATAAAGCTCTTGAGAAGTTTGGAGATGACATCGCTATTGCTTTCAGGTAAGATTTGATTATATATTTTTGAGAGCTATAGATTCAATTTAGAGTTTTAAAAGAGAAAACTTTGATTGACTTATGAATCTGGTTTTGATTTTTTTGTTCTGCAGTGGTGCTGAAGATGTTGCGTTG
>NW_010949031.1:0-236 GCF_000633955.1 Camelina sativa
AACTAAAGCAAGTTAAAGAAGATATACCAGCGGCATTTCAGTGGTTGTCAGTGCTTCAATAAGTTCTTCAGAAACAAGAATCTTCCAAAGAGCTGAACAAAGGGCTCTTGTTTGAGCAACCCGTCTGCAGCAACCATTGTGGGCAACCCTTCGGATCTGATTCCTCCATCTGCCACTGCGATTAGCAGCTTCAGCTGCCTCTGGGGATAGTCTTTTCTTTACTTCCTTTAACACCA
>NW_010949032.1:0-236 GCF_000633955.1 Camelina sativa
AATGGCTTTAACTACGAGATATCTCCAAGGCTTATGTTTTCAGAGAAGCTTGTGATGTTGGACTTGAGTCACAACGGGTTTTCAGGTCGTCTTCCTAGCAGAATCTCTGAAACAACTGAGAAATTGGGTTTGGTACTTCTTGACCTTTCTCACAATAGGTTTTCTGGTGATATACCGTTGAGGATTACTGAGTTGAAGAGTTTACAAGCATTGCGTCTCTCTCACAATCTTCTAAC
>NW_010949033.1:0-236 GCF_000633955.1 Camelina sativa
CATCGTCGTCGCTGTCTTCATCTTCTCTTTTTGATGTTGAACCGTTCATGGATTGTTTTTCTTGCTACACAAGCCACACCAATCTTGAATCAGCACAAGAAAAAAAAAACACAGAACAGATTATGTGATATGATTTAACTGATTTATGTTATTAAAAACCTGGAAGATCTTCCCAAGAATCTTGAGAGCCATTGCTCTAGACTTAAGCTCCTCCTTTCTTAAGTTGTTATCGCGCA
>NW_010949034.1:0-236 GCF_000633955.1 Camelina sativa
AAGATACCTGTAGTTTGCGATTAGTTGCTACGCGATGAAGATTCGAGTTAGATATAATCGATTGCCTCTGCCGTGATAGTTGTCCCTCGTCTTTGTCAGGATACTTAAGGAATAGATAACAGCTCACAACATACTTCAAGACTGAATCCCCAAGCAGTTCCAACCGTTCCATGGAAAACGGTTCGGGGCATGTAAGTGTTGTTAGTGCTTCAAGAATCTGAATTTATTAAACCAAT
>NW_010949035.1:0-236 GCF_000633955.1 Camelina sativa
CTCCACCGATGTTTCGCTTCGACGAGCACCATGTTCCTTTGGGCTCTCTTCCTCATCGCTCTCACCGCTTCTTACTTGAGTTTCCAAAGCTTCGTCGATTCCGGTAGCCGTTACCTAACCGCTTCTTGGGGTGGAATCCAGTGGGAGAAACAGGTTCGCACCTCCGCTCAGATCCATCGCTCCGGCGGTATCTCCGTCCTCGTTACCGGCGCTACCGGATTCGTCGGCAGCCACGT
>NW_010949036.1:0-236 GCF_000633955.1 Camelina sativa
AACCTCTTGGTGGGTAAGCCCTTGCAGAGCTCTCGGCTACAAGATAAAGCTCCTTTGTGTAGCCATGAATATGTATCAACGGCGACGATACAACCCTCAAGATCCTTGATATGAACCGGTACCATTATCGATTTCAGCAACGGCAAAAGCCCTTGAATACCCATTTCCTCCCTCCCCTTCCTGTTCGTATTCTGGAAAATGAAACCCTAATTTCGCCCTGACGAGAACATTTCAGG
>NW_010949037.1:0-236 GCF_000633955.1 Camelina sativa
GGTATGAGTCGATGTGGTACTCATGGACACGCACGTGGTTTAGGTAAACGTGGCTCCAAGTTTGCTTACATTTGGGTTGGTAACTCCGAGACACAATGTCCAGGGCAATGTGCGTGGCCATTCCACGCGCCCGTGTATGGACCACAGAGTCCACCACTTGTGGCACCAAACAATGACGTGGGACTCGATGGTATGGTTATTAACTTAGCTAGTCTTTTAGCTGGAACCGCAACGAA
>NW_010949038.1:0-236 GCF_000633955.1 Camelina sativa
TATTTCAAGATTTCTTAAAATAAATCATCTGTTTAAATTAAAGTTAAATTATTTTCATATTACTATTAGAAATTAATTAGATACATTCGTTATGGAAATCTTGTTAAATGATAAGTTTTATTAATTGCAAAACTATCTTATTATTTTATAAAATTCTAATAACTATAAAATTCAAGGAATTGTTAATAGAAATAATTTTGTTTTTATTATAATATTTAAAATTTTCATTTTGTAAT
>NW_010949039.1:0-236 GCF_000633955.1 Camelina sativa
GAGGTTGTTGCTCACGTGACTTGGTTCATCGAAAACGTTCCTGAAGGAGATCCTGCTCAATACCTCATTGCAGAGCTTCTATCTCGCGCTGCCACCAAGAACGGTACAGTTTTAACTTGGATGAGAAAAGTTTTGTTTTGTTGTTAAGCTTAACTAAGCAGCCGGTTGTTAATGTATGAAACCAACAACAAATTGTGGCAGGGATGGAGTTTCATGATCTGTTGGATATTCCACAA
>NW_010949040.1:0-236 GCF_000633955.1 Camelina sativa
AGCCTGTTTTCTCGGTTTAAGCCTGTTTTGGGATAAAACGGGTTAAATGTTGCCTAAACACTCCAAATTCATCCCGAACTCTTAAAACTAGTCAATGCATTGGATTGTTACACATTCTGACCCTAGAAATAGTAACAAAGCTGTTTACTGCTTCGAATCAACGTTTTCTCGGTTTTAGCCTGTTTCAAAACAAAATGGGTAAAAGTGGTGTCTAAACACTCCAAATTCAACCAGAA
>NW_010949041.1:0-236 GCF_000633955.1 Camelina sativa
CAACTCCTTACAAGCGACAGATAAGTAAACGTGTTTGGCTTACAATCCCTTTGAGCCATGTGCTGATATACTAGCAATGCAACTTTCGATTTCCTTGATTTCTCGCAAGTGCTTATCACCAGATTATATGATGAAGTTGAAACTGTCAACCCTGAACCTTCCATTTCATACAAAAGCTTCACAGCTTTCTCCCAATAACCAAGCTTTTGGCATGAAACCATAGCTGTGTTGTACAA
>NW_010949042.1:0-236 GCF_000633955.1 Camelina sativa
TACCGGAGAGATCCCTTCTAGCTTCTCAGAATTCCCAGTCCTAAGCGATCTTGATCTGTCTTGCAACCGATTATCTGGCGAGATTCCGAAGAATCTAGGGAACATCGAGTCTCTTGTTCAAGTCAACATCTCTCATAATCTTCTTCAGGGAAGCTTACCTTCAACCGGAGCTTTTCTTGCCATAAACGCAACAGCGGTCGCGGGTAATAGCGATCTCTGCAGCGAAAACACCGCTA
>NW_010949043.1:0-236 GCF_000633955.1 Camelina sativa
CCCAACTAGAAAAAAAAAACAGAAAATGTTGAGTGAGTAACTTCTTATTTAATGTTGGAAACGAAAACGGTTTGAAATTTCTCTGGCTAGCAAAACTCACCTATGGGAATTGCTTTGACCAAAGTCCCTGTACAAGTGAAAATTGTACAAATAAGAATATGTCAGAATGGTACCAAACTCGATCTTGAAGAGACAAGAGAATATATAGTTTACCGTGACTTTTCTTTTTAGAGCTA
>NW_010949044.1:0-236 GCF_000633955.1 Camelina sativa
TGTTCTTGTCCTCAGCCATTTCTAATATAGACAAGAATTTATGTTTTTAAACTTTAAAGCAATAAAACAAACAAATATATTGAAGGAAACAAAATAATTGAATTTAAAACAAAATAATTATTCAAAATAATAATCCAAACAATAATTCAATCAAATGCAAAACATAAAACATAAAATTAAATCAAGACAACATTTGAGTTTAATTATCCTCTCTTAAACAATCAGAGGTTTCATAA
>NW_010949045.1:0-236 GCF_000633955.1 Camelina sativa
TTCTCCGACTGTAAACTAGGACTCAATGATCTTCCGAATCATGTCTACGATGTTGACTGGGATGTGATCTTAGTCGATGGACCACGTGGCGACGGTGGTGATGTACCGGGAAGGATGTCGTCGATATTCACGGCGGCGGTTCTTGCTCGGAGCAAAAAAGGAGGGAACCCGAAGACGCATGTGTTCGTTCATGATTTTTACAGAGATGTTGAGAGGCTTTGCGGCGATGAGTTTCT
>NW_010949046.1:0-236 GCF_000633955.1 Camelina sativa
TTAAATATGATAAATATTATACCATAGATACACAATAAATATTAAAAGTTATGATGATATAGTGTGAGTTAAAATATCTCGGGACAGAGTTATATAGCAGGACGGATTATATTGATATTTATATAAATTAAAAAATATAATTAATTCGGTGTTGCAGGAGTAAACATTATTTCGTTATTTTGCTAACATTGTCGGTATCAGATAATAGACATATCTAATTAAATTGATTAAATAAA
>NW_010949047.1:0-236 GCF_000633955.1 Camelina sativa
CGTTTGATACCCTCTCCTGGGATTTCCTTTTTAACTGTCTAAAAGGTCTTTCCATTCCGGACCAATACTTGAGATGGCTCAATGCTTGTGTATGTACCCCTAACTTTACTGTTGGTTACAACGGGATGGTGCATGGCTACTTCAAGGGGAAGCGGGGGCTCCGTCAAGGTGACCCTCTCTCACCGTACCTGTTTGTCATTGCAATGAACAACCTATCACTTTTGTTGAATAGAGCA
>NW_010949048.1:0-236 GCF_000633955.1 Camelina sativa
GATCTTGGAAATATATTCTCATAGCTTTCAAGATTGAGAACGTCTCTGGATCCATCAGTGTTGATCCATAGAGGCTCATTAGTTTGAAGAAGCCTAAGCAATTCTTCCATAGCGGTCACAGCAATGTTGGTCATAAGAGACTTGTCCATCTCTGATAAAACCAAGTTTGGTTGAGATGGCAAAGTAGGTACAGCCATTGAAGAACAACTTCCTGGAAGAAGATCAAAATCAAGTGA
>NW_010949049.1:0-236 GCF_000633955.1 Camelina sativa
ATATGTAGTAGTCCTCACGTCTTATTTTGTTGCTAGATAAGAGCTTTCCTCCCATTGCGTCGCCGGAAGAATTATAATTTGAATACAATGGCTAAGATACAATGGCTATATCAACTTATACACTTCATTACTCACTTAGTAATATTATGTCTTCATTGTGAATTTATTAAATGGGTCCACTAATATTCCGCAGCTATGTTAGTGTTTATGGGGTTAAAATGTGTCTTAATCCAATG
>NW_010949050.1:0-236 GCF_000633955.1 Camelina sativa
AAGACCAACTATTTGTTTATGGGAGATTTTGTTGATCGTGGATATTATTCAGTTGAGACATTTCTACTTCTACTCGCACTCAAGGTATAACTCTTAGGACTGTGTTTTACTTTGTTGTGGACCTGTGGTTTATGTGATTCTGTTTTTAAGTCGGTTTTTAGAATCACTTAAGTGGGTTGCTTTGATATACTTTAGGTTAGATATCCAGACCGCATAACTCTCATCAGAGGAAACCA
>NW_010949051.1:0-236 GCF_000633955.1 Camelina sativa
TTAGAGCATTCTCAATGGTCATCTTTTGATGGGTGTCAAGACAATAAAAAACAAAAAATAATTAAAAGTTGAGAAGAGAGAGAGATTCAGGGTCTCTGCCCAGACACTCTCTAACCTCTTTTTCATTGAAAGTCATCTTTTGATTGGTTAATTTTTTTAAAACAAATAAATTTTATGTTAAATATTTTTTTAATATTAAAATGTTATTTGAGACCCCAATTTGAGAGTATTACCAA
>NW_010949052.1:0-236 GCF_000633955.1 Camelina sativa
AATAATGTCCGAAATGCATGCACAGAAGCACTTGCATCTGTATCTGCACATATGAGTTGGAAGTCATACTATGCTCTATTGAATCGGTGTTTTCGTGAGATGAACAAGCATCAAAAAAAGGGAAAACTCCTGCTGCGACTTATCTGCTTGATTTTGGATAAATTTCATTTTGCAAAAGATAGTTACCCGCAGGAGGCGGAGGAAATTAGGACTTGCCTACAGAAAATTGTGTTCCC
>NW_010949053.1:0-236 GCF_000633955.1 Camelina sativa
AAAAAGCAGACATAAAGATTGAATGTAAACTGACCTTTCTCCACCAAGAACACAGACACCGCAAGTTCCGGTAGGTGTTGACTCATCTTCGTAATAGTGGACCTGGATATAGAACAACAGCAGATTAACAGTCTATTCCCTGATGATATGGACTAAAAGCAGAACCAAACAGCGATAACTTATGAAACATAAAGAAGACTCACATTGACACCAGCTGCAGTAGCATCCTTCTTCAT
>NW_010949054.1:0-236 GCF_000633955.1 Camelina sativa
TAGGACAATTGAGGTAGAAATAGTCAGATGCTCGTCAACCATTGCTTGTTTAATAAGAAATCGAAAGTTGATCAAGGAAATGAAAATCCCTTACCTCATTGAAAAGCTCATATAAGAGATAGGTCCTGTGCCGTCAGAATTGTCTCAGTACTCTAAACAGTCTATATTTTGTTTTCAGAATCAGAAAATGGAGAAGACGGACATGTCCCACTTGAAAAAATTATGGAATGCGTCAA
>NW_010949055.1:0-236 GCF_000633955.1 Camelina sativa
CCTCTCCCGTCATCGATCCTGAGAACGAAATACCTAGACGAATCGAGGGACGGCTCGACGGAGTTCTCCCTCCGTCCAGGATCCACGAAACAGGCAGCGAACAGATCGCCGGAATTCGAATCCTCGAGACGGATCTCGCATCGATCCTTGCACGATACGACGCGGAGCCTACCGGACCAGATCTTATCGGATTGAAGCCACTCGCCGCACTTGTATCCGCCGGATGTGGTTCGCGG
>NW_010949056.1:0-236 GCF_000633955.1 Camelina sativa
GGCAATAGAGATGCATTAATTTTCATAAGCAAAAACGTTTTATTTTAGTTTAACTTTTTCGCTGGTCTAATTATGCACATTGGACTATATATGAAGGAACTGATGTTGGCGACGGTTGATAATCCGTCTAATGCGGCGGAGTGGGCCATGGCGGAGATGATCAACGAGCCAAGCATCATGCAAAAGGCAGTGGAGGAGATCGATACGGTAGTTGGAAAAGACCGTCTTGTCCTTGA
>NW_010949057.1:0-236 GCF_000633955.1 Camelina sativa
CTAAACATTCTCTCCAACACTCAGCACCATGCCAAAGTAGCTTGCCTGCATGAAGTAAAAACCTCTATGAAACTAAACATTACAGTAAAATATAACCTCTTCCGACTAAATCTCAGAGAACGGTCAATCACAAAAAGGGGGCAACTTGATCTACCTTTAGGAGAATAAGGGTGGAGTAGCCCTCCAGAGACTCCAGAAGCTCCACCTCCGATGCCAATTTCATCATATACATCAAC
>NW_010949058.1:0-236 GCF_000633955.1 Camelina sativa
AAAGCAGGAAGCGAACCATCGTGAGTTAAAGTTAGGGTTAGGGTTAGCGCTTCGAGTTGATCTTTGGCATAGAGTGAACCAACGTGTGTGAGATTCAGAACTGAAACGTAAGCTCAGATAAAGACAATTCTCGGTGTTTCCTAGGAGCTTTCGAATCTCGTAAAGCTCAAGCGATGCCACGAGAGAGCGTCGGGTAGTACAATCTCGAGACACGGGCTAAACAGTTCAACCACAAA
>NW_010949059.1:0-236 GCF_000633955.1 Camelina sativa
TTCTTACCATCTCCTTTACAGCAGCCGCGGCAGACACCACGGAAGCTAGATCTCCGTTTGCTTTTACAGCAAGATAGCCACGTGGAGCGGTTAGGTTTCGGGCATAACTAATCCTCACGGTCGGTCTCAGACCGAGATAGCTCTCGCTATAAAGTCTTGTGCTTGATGGGAAGTGGCAAAGAGAGGCGTTAAGTCTTGTTGTAGCCATGATTCTGCAACATACACACACAGAGTTA
>NW_010949060.1:0-236 GCF_000633955.1 Camelina sativa
CCCTGAATACTCTCATGAAGCAAACTCCCGAAACTTTCGTAAGGAAATGTGGAAACCACATCAAAAGCAAGCCAAGTCGACGTATATCTCCAAGCTATCTTCTTTGGATCATCGATAAGGAGATAAGTTACCTTGTCTAAAAAGGCAACAAAGAACGTCAAGATAATATCAACAGCGAAAAACCCGTTGACAATGTTATCGAGAATACTGAGAGGTGCTCTTGGCTTTTGCAGAAA
>NW_010949061.1:0-236 GCF_000633955.1 Camelina sativa
ACTACAGTAGCTAGCATGTTACTTGAATTACGTAGACTTCCATCGAATGTATTATGTATAGCAGATGAATACTTATGTATAGTTCAATGTAAAATTAATTATGAATATGTCATTTGTTTAGTTGCATTTAAAATTTTTGTCATTCCATCTAAAATCTTATAAATTTATTATTTTCATGATACAAAAATATATTAGATGCGTGTTATTTGTTATATTTACGTTTAGTCGATTCTATT
>NW_010949062.1:0-236 GCF_000633955.1 Camelina sativa
CCTTTATTCTCTTTGTTCATCACTTTATCTTCCTATCTTACCACACTTAACACTCAAACTACTCACATTCCGCTTAAACTAACATTTACTACTTCGAATTAATGTTTACTCGGTTTTAGCCTGTTTTCTCGTTTTATGCCTGTTTTGGAACGAAATAGGTATAAGTGTTGTCTAAACACTCCAAAATATACCGGAACTCTTATAATTAGTCAAATGCATTGGATTGTTACATATTT
>NW_010949063.1:0-236 GCF_000633955.1 Camelina sativa
GGGTTACCAAAGGAGGAGCACTTGTTGACACCTTCAAGGGTAACAACAGCGGTAAGGATGAAGACAAAAGGCAACAAGAAGGCGAGGATTAAGATAGTGTGGAAGAGAGTTCGGTAAGAGATGTGACGAGCTGCGACTTTGATCTTCATCAAATCAATAAACTCATTGCTGCTCGAAATCGTAATGCTTCTCATGCTAGGCGATATGTGAAGCTGCATCCTTGATCTTGCAGCCCC
>NW_010949064.1:0-236 GCF_000633955.1 Camelina sativa
CGGCTAGGGAAAATGTGGGTGAAGTGGTTCGACTACACAACTCTGAAAGCAATGGACGAAGATCTTGCAGAAGAAGCGGACTCAGACCGTCGTGTGGGTCACTGGCTATGGCCATGGACTGGTGAGATCATGTGGCGGGGTACATTAGAGAAAGAGAAGCAAAAGAAGAATTTAGAGAAAGAGGAGAAGAAGAAGAAAAGTCGAGATAAGCTGACTAGAATGAGAAGTCGAAATGG
>NW_010949065.1:0-236 GCF_000633955.1 Camelina sativa
AAAAACTTGAAGCCACAAACCTCTGCAAGCTTCAGCTCTTCAGTTTGCTTCAAGGAACAAGCACTTGTTAGTGCCTGTATCAAGTCTCTGCAACGTCCCTGCTTTGAAACATTGACGGTGATTGTGGAAGGTAAGGCAGTTTTATCACAAGAAAAAACTGTGACTGTTATCGCCCGTGTTGTGTTGAACTGAAGCGGCAAAGACAGGTACATGAAAGGATCAAATGTTACGGAAAC
>NW_010949066.1:0-236 GCF_000633955.1 Camelina sativa
TGCTATCAAATCAGCTATTGTCACTACAGGTTCTTATCTTCTTCAAAATCATTGTAAGAATGATCAAAATATCATATTGATCTTGGGATCACATTTTACATTGCAGCATGGAAAACTGATCCATCCGGGGAGCCTATTTTCGCAGACGGGTCAAACCGCAAGCTAGCAGATCCGTTTGATTATGGAGGAGGACTCGTAAATCCAGAGAAAGCTGCAAGACCAGGTCTCATATACGA
>NW_010949067.1:0-236 GCF_000633955.1 Camelina sativa
TCCTAACTACCACAAGCTCAGGATCTTCGGGTGTGCATGCTTCCCTTGGCTGCGCCCATATGCGCATCACAAACTTGATGCCCGGTCTCAACGTTGCGTCTTTCTTGGTTACTCCTCCCACCAAAGTGCGTATCTTTGTTTGAACACCAGCACCGGTCGCATTTACACCTCTCGTCATGTCACATTTGACGAGCACAGCTTCCCGTTTGCTACACCACCAACTTGTGCCTCTCACA
>NW_010949068.1:0-236 GCF_000633955.1 Camelina sativa
TTAAACCAATAACAATTCAAAATTTTAAATATTTTTAATGATTACTTCGTGAATTTTACAAAACATCAATCTTTATGAGACAAAAAAATATCTTAAAATATCAATTTTTATGAGACAGACGGAATATTATTTTAAATTACATTAGAAGAAAAGAACAAGACTTTTATTGGAACTCCTTTGTCCAGGTGTTTTTATTGTTGTTTTATGTTCTTGCCTCGATTGTTGATACTTGTGAA
>NW_010949069.1:0-236 GCF_000633955.1 Camelina sativa
CTTTAAGTCTGAAGAAGATTTAGAAGGAGTTTTGAAACAAGGAGTTTGGACTCAGGATGATTGGTGTGTAGTGATGGAGAAATGGATCGAAAAACCTCCGCATGATTATTTGATGCTACTCCCGGCTTGGATTCGTCTTCGTAATATTCCAGTTAACTACTACACTAAAGACACGATTCAAGAGATTGCGTAGTGTGTGGGACAAGTCTTGCAAGTAGTCTTCGATCAGGAGAAAT
>NW_010949070.1:0-236 GCF_000633955.1 Camelina sativa
ACTATTTGTACCTATAAGCTAAGGCTGCATTATCCAAAAGTTGAAGAAACTGAAATTTCGCCTAGGTCGCTAAAGATTCACATACTACAACATAACTCATAAAAGCTAAAATTAAGCTGATGATGAGCTGATGAAAGAGAAAGTCCAATGCAGTTTACTCCATGCAATTTATCATGTTCTAGAGTAATCAATCGCATAAGGGGTGCTAAGGTGTTATTAGTTTGTCAAAAGATCCA
>NW_010949071.1:0-236 GCF_000633955.1 Camelina sativa
AATTAAGAGTTGTTTTTGTGATTTGAATATATGAATATGCTTGTGTTTGTCTCTACTTTCATGTCATATACTCAGATTTTAAAATGCACAATTATTTTTGACATAACATGATTAGTTATATTTATTAGTTTTGATTATATTGCATAATATAACATGTAGCTTGGTGGCAAATCAATGTTCTTTTTAGCATAAGCAACCCATGTTCAATTCCTCTTTTCTGCATATTATTAATATTA
>NW_010949072.1:0-236 GCF_000633955.1 Camelina sativa
AAGTGGTGAAGATATTTATAGATGATGGAAAAACAGAGAAGCACATAGAGCAAGTGAAGCACTTATTGGGGACAATGACAAATCTTGAACAACTGGTTTTATACTATGACTCATCATCATTTGACGAAGATTTGATTCAAGTGTCAACCCAACTCCAAATGCGAGCTAGCTTAGTTTCACCAAAGTGCAATGTCCAACTCATCCCTAATCTCCTAAACGCTATCACCGAGAATGTG
>NW_010949073.1:0-236 GCF_000633955.1 Camelina sativa
GGTAGCAATTTATTCTCCGGACTCATCGAATCTGAGAGAGAGAGAGATACAATTTTCTTAGGGTTTGGTTTTTTTTTTTTCTTCCTCCTCCGGGGGAATCTGAGAGAAATTTGCCAAAACTCAAAAATTCGAAAATTTGTCAAGTAGAATCGTTCATCTTCTTCATCCTCCAGAGATTAGATTATGGTATATGTGTAGTGGTTCGTTTGCATTACCTTCTTGCTCAAGCTTAAGCA
>NW_010949074.1:0-236 GCF_000633955.1 Camelina sativa
TCCTCGGCAAGCAATGCCAAAGGGTGATCATTATTTCTGTCTGATCTTTCAATGGTAAGTGACATCTGTATTGCAAGAATCAGCCTCATCATACACTCTCTAATATTATGCATCAAAACTATGCACATTGAAAACATGTTTGCTCAATTCTTCGAATGGGCATAAATGAGAACTGATACAATACTTACTCTTGTGAACGTATTCTTGATGGAAGATAAAATATAGGACTCAATTTG
>NW_010949075.1:0-236 GCF_000633955.1 Camelina sativa
AAATGGAAGGCTCTCATGTGTGGTTTAGCGAATGATAATGGTTTAAACACTTTTGCCCTATGCTCTGAGTCCACTGGTAGAGCGAACTTAGCCGTTGTATCGTCTGATCTGACGGCTTGAGAGGAAGGACCACTTTCGTCGTGTACGGAGAAGGAGAAGACTTGCTCCTTTCCTGTGACTCCATGCAAGGAGCTTCCAATAGAGCCGCCTTCGTTAGAATGGTTGTGAGCCATTGA
>NW_010949076.1:0-236 GCF_000633955.1 Camelina sativa
ATCGGGAAACCATTTATTCTGTCTAGTGACTTTTTTGGTTCATTGTACTGATATGACACATAAGAATATATGACTAGCACTTATCAATCTTTGGTTCTAGTCTTATAGATGAATCTTGATGTTTTTTGGATAAGATTGCAAATTCACATTCCACTGTAAAAATAACTTTGCAAAGAACAGTTTGGTGAACTCGTGAGACATATTCTCTCTATATACACTTTGCTACATGCAAAAAA
>NW_010949077.1:0-236 GCF_000633955.1 Camelina sativa
CACAGCAGCAGCAGCACGCTCCGTGTAATGACCTCTAGCAACGATCCTATCAAAAAGCTCACCTCCTTCACAAAGCTCCATAACCAGATGCACGTTCTCGCTATCCTCATAACTCGCCTTAAGCTTCACCACGTTCGGGTGCTCAGGCAAAGTAGACATAATCGCAACCTCGCGACGAACGTCTTCGATATCAACGGCAGTTCGGAGCTTCCGCTTCGAAATAGATTTGCAAGCTA
>NW_010949078.1:0-236 GCF_000633955.1 Camelina sativa
ATGTGCAACAACTTTATGATCACTTGATCAGTAGTAGTATCCTTGAAGCTAAATCGATTGAGTAAAATAAAATAAAAAAATAATCCATTAATTTTCTTTTGTTGCAACTAATGTCACACGGAGACATGTTAATCTTGTCTTTTGACCATGCATGTCCTTGAAAGTTGAAACAGAGACACTCTAGCTCTTTTAAATGCTGCATCTTGAAATTGTGATGGTAGGCATTAGACCTTTTT
>NW_010949079.1:0-236 GCF_000633955.1 Camelina sativa
TTTACAACAGTCCCTGCAAGCTCTCAAAAAGATATCTCAGGAGCACCCAACTGCCTGTTTGCGAGCTGGTGCTCTTATGGCTGTCCTCTCGTATCTGGATTTCTTCTCCACTGGTGTTCAGGTGTGTAAATTTGTTACTTTTCTTTAATGCCATACATACATACACGCGTATCTAATGCACATATTCCCTGGCTTCTTGTAGCGTGTAGCACTATCTACTGCTGCTAATATGTGCA
>NW_010949080.1:0-236 GCF_000633955.1 Camelina sativa
AGCATACAAGTAGAGAAAAATAAGAAAAGAATCCAAATTCAAATCTTTCTATTAAAAAGCGATCTCAGCACTCTTTCTCTCACAAAGGATCGCCTAAAATAAGGGGAATTAGGGAGGGAATCGGCGCCTAGATGCTGAGCACATGCTCGGCGGTCCATCAACCCTAAACTGTCGTTTGAGCCCAGAATTGCAGACAAGTATTAAAGAACAGGAATGATAAGTTCACAAATCACCTA
>NW_010949081.1:0-236 GCF_000633955.1 Camelina sativa
CAACATTGGAGACGCACGCTCTAGTTGGTTTCAAGTGTTTCTTTAGCAATGGACTCTCATGATTCCTGCAAAAATATGCAAAACGCACCAATATATTAATTAATTAAAAAAAAGACTGATTCAACGTAACTGAGGATTTTCTCCTAACTAGTGGGAACACATATAGATATTATCCCCGAGTCCGAACCCTAACTAATTTGTCGCAACACCTTTTATATATTTTGTTTATAAAAAAA
>NW_010949082.1:0-236 GCF_000633955.1 Camelina sativa
TTTTGTCTTATAAAGAAGTTTTTTTTTTGTTAATGCCATATTCCAAACAATAGACCGGACAAAAGACCTAATAATAAAGGGCACTTGTGTTCTGGTGATGATCTTCCGTTGTGATTGAAGAAGCAGACAAGTGAAGATGGGGACATGAGAGTTTGGTCGAAATATTTAATTTTTATGTGAAACCAAAATTGACTTTCCTAACTAAACAAACTTCCACGACTCTTCTACTCTTTTTT
>NW_010949083.1:0-236 GCF_000633955.1 Camelina sativa
ATCTTCTTCTCAGATTCTTTCATCAAACTCTATATGCAATCCAGCTACACATCAACAAAACTATATCCATACCCCTTCTCATTTCTTACGTCATAAATATTTAAGCTATGACAAGAACACTAAAAATAAATTCAAACCGAATATATACCACAAACATCATCTTAATTATCAAAAATATCGATTTTAGAATGCGTTCGTATCTAATTTTAACAGGCTTATTTCACCACGTTAATTCA
>NW_010949084.1:0-236 GCF_000633955.1 Camelina sativa
TGATCGGTTGATCAATATTTTTGATGGGTGAAGAAAAAGCTATCATGACTAAGGTTTCAGACTCTAACACGGTCTCGCCTTATGCATTGTCTTCGTCTGATAACCCCGGTTCCATGATCTCCTCCGTTGTGTTGAGTGGAGATAATTACTCGGAGTGGGCCACCGAGATGTTTAATGCTCTTCGTGCTAAGAGAAAAACTGGGTTTATTGATGGATCCATTAAGAAACCTACAGCA
>NW_010949085.1:0-236 GCF_000633955.1 Camelina sativa
ACAAACTCCATAGCTCCAATACCATCGAACATACAGTGGTTCATACATAGTCCGAGAACAAATCCTCCACATTTGAATTTAGTCACCTGTTAACTCAAATCAATTTTAAACCCTAACAAATCAGATTTCACCTTCAAAAAAATGCAACCCTAAGAAAAAAGATTGCTTGAGGAGGAAGACAAGTAAGTATACCTGAGCGGTAACAGGAGGGATCTCAAGAATGTTCTTGGCGTCTA
>NW_010949086.1:0-236 GCF_000633955.1 Camelina sativa
GGTGGTACGTATCAAACATGCACCATGGTGATACCTTTCGTAGCCAAGACGCAAGGGTTTTACACCGTGACGTGTCACCCCAAAAACGTCGAGCATATCCTTAAGACACGGTTCGATAACTACCCTAAAGGTCCGATGTGGCGAGCTGCTTTCCACGACCTGTTAGGACAAGGGATCTTCAACAGCGACGGTGACACGTGGCTCATGCAACGTAAGACAGCAGCGCTTGAGTTCAC
>NW_010949087.1:0-236 GCF_000633955.1 Camelina sativa
TCTTCTATTTCAAAATCTTCGATTGGGTTAATATCCGGTCTAGGTAAGCCGGTTTTATATTTATCGGATTTACTACGATATATTGGCTCCGTAATCTTTTTCATTTCTGTAGGGAGGATTTTGCCTTCGTTAAAGAAGTCTTCGGCGGACCACGAGCTCTCGCCGGAGATTACGTCGCGAGAAACCGAGAACTCGAAAGGGAAGCCCCAGTAAAAGTTGGAGAAGTCCAACGGATT
>NW_010949088.1:0-236 GCF_000633955.1 Camelina sativa
GATAATGAGGTCCAAAAGTATCAGGATCTCAGTAGAGAGTTTAAAGATGTGTATGAAATGTGGCAGTCGCCTCAGAAGGTGACTCGCTCAAGGGATAGCTCGCCTAGAAAAGGAAGATATGAAGAAAATACGACTGAGAAACAGATGGCTCTTGTTCGTCAAAAGTTCACTGAAGCAAAACGCCTTGTTACAGATGACAATCTTCACCAATCTAAAGAGTTCCAAGATGCACTTGA
>NW_010949089.1:0-236 GCF_000633955.1 Camelina sativa
ACTTACAATCTCCCCCTTTTTGACTGAATCTTGCCACACAAGCAACTACCACATCAAACATGAAAATACACAAACAACAACAGCCAAGACAACAACAAACCCATACCAGCAAGATATTGCACCGCTCAAAAGCACAAACGGTTAGCCGGATAAGAACTTGTTAAAAATAAATTGGATCACCAAGCAATCCAAAAACGAGTCTTAAAACAAAACACCAACAAGTCTTAAGCTTCAAC
>NW_010949090.1:0-236 GCF_000633955.1 Camelina sativa
GAAAATCTCAAAGAGACATAAACGATAATCACGGGGCCCCAAATCTTCTTCTAGCTGATGCTAATCAAGATCTCTTTCTTTTGAGGACCCTCTTTATCATCCCTATATTGTCAAGTCTTCAGCCACCACAGCAGCTTTGTTCTTTCCCTTCGAGATGGGACTTTTCGAGTGACTAGTGCCTGTACCATTTTCTTGTAAAGAAAACAAATCATGAGAAAGATTAGTAGCAATAAAAA
>NW_010949091.1:0-236 GCF_000633955.1 Camelina sativa
ATCCTCTATGATGCATGCTCTCTCAGATGCTTAGATGGCTAATTGATCTACTTTACCAACAAGTCCAAGAGATCCAATTTTTTGACTTCATTTCATCATGCAGATGCTGCAATATTCCTTTTATCTCCAACCACCTTGGATGGTTTTGCTTCTCTGCAGCCACAAAGCTATGAATTCCACCTACTCCAACTACACTACTATATCCTGCACTCTTCTTTACTCCGCGACTCTCCATT
>NW_010949092.1:0-236 GCF_000633955.1 Camelina sativa
GCGGGTAACCTAAGGTTCTACCCTTTGGAATTGCTCCCTTTTTTTGCCAGCTCTTTGGAAGTGCCTTTTCCTTTACTTTATTTCCTTTAGAAAGATTATCCTTGTCTTTGTTTATGCGGAACAAATTACTAGAATTCGTCCCGATTAGTTGACACTTTTCACAAATTTGACGAACATATAATTGAGCTCGAGCGACTACGTACCTTTTAGTCGAGCATATTCTAACCTCAAGTGGC
>NW_010949093.1:0-236 GCF_000633955.1 Camelina sativa
AGTTCTTCTCTTCGTGCTAACTAGACTGTGGTCTTGGTCAGAACTTCTTGAAAATATGTTCATTTTTTTGGATATCATATTCGTTTGGACTGTCTCCTAATATGATGATTAATCACATTTAAACAGGTTAGGAAGATTGGCAGGGTTGCTCGGGCCATTGCAATTATGAGCCACCCGATTCCAAACACCAACGATTCTCACTCAGTCCAGGTCATCATACCTCAGAAACAGTTGGC
>NW_010949094.1:0-236 GCF_000633955.1 Camelina sativa
GAAACCCATGTTGGGATTCCGGTCTCGTCCATGTCTTCAAGAAGACGGCGAGCAGGACCATCTGGGTCGGCCACAGGAGATTCATCAGCAACAGGAGGGGCTCCTTTGTTGACGGGAGTTGTTCCTGTTGCGTTCTTGAATTCGTCAACCTTGTTATTAATCTTGGCCATAGCGCTAACGACAGTGTGAAAGATGTCAATAGCGTTTCTAGTGAGAATCTTGGAGTCTAAAATGCC
>NW_010949095.1:0-236 GCF_000633955.1 Camelina sativa
CAAATAGGAATGAAACAGAACAATCACAAATCATAAACAAGAGTTCTAGGGATAAACTCGAGCAAGCACTCGATCGAGTGTAGGTCAAGTACAGGGTCGAGCTGGATAAATCCGGGAAACAGAGCAACACAATAAAAACAGAGCAATGCAAATACGAATCAAACAACAAGCAAGCAACAGGATTAAGCTTTAAAAATCAATAAACAAAGAAGGCCTTGAGGAGGGATTCATGGGCT
>NW_010949096.1:0-236 GCF_000633955.1 Camelina sativa
TCATTAGGCACAAGCACTGCAGTTACATGGCCAAGTATGTCTTCAAATTACTCACCTTTTTCCATCTGAGGTGTATCTCAATTTGTTGATGGGTTTTTGTTTTGTTATTGTAGAATCGAAACTGGAATCTTCTGTAGAAACCAATATAATGTAACGGGAATCTGTAATCGAAGCTCTTGCCCTCTTGCCAATAGCAGATACGCTACTATCAGAGACCATGATGGTAATTTTGTTTT
>NW_010949097.1:0-236 GCF_000633955.1 Camelina sativa
AGTGACAAGTTTTAAGTGATGAGAGACGAAGAGAGAGAGTGTGTGTGTGGACTTTAGAGATTTATTAGGGTTTTTGTTCTTTTTTTTCTTAATTCGTTAATCTTTGTTCTAATTACTTCTTTAAAAAAACATTGTTAAGGCGACAACGAACCGTGGATAATGGAGACTCTCACAGATATGTAACTTTTGCAAGATTTATGTTTTTAATAATCTTTAAATTACTTTTGAAAGATTTA
>NW_010949098.1:0-236 GCF_000633955.1 Camelina sativa
CTAGCACTTGTATCACACAGCTCTACAACCCACCAAAACACAAACCAAATGATTAAAATCAGACCAGGATAAAATAGGATTTGAGTCCTACAATGTGAAAACCGAAGGGCTGTTACGGAAATCAGGGTTTGGTTCGGGTTATTTAGTTTTTAGGCGTTTTTGAAAAATGGTGACCAAACTTATATGATGTTATTATAAGTTATAAAACCAATATCATCATTTTGTGAAGAATGTAA
>NW_010949099.1:0-236 GCF_000633955.1 Camelina sativa
CATTATTTGTTGATATCGAGGGACGGAGAAGGCTAAGCTGGCCGGATGTTGGTTACCGGTTTAAGCGTTCAAGACGATGAAAAACGGCGAAAACGTTTTGAGTTAAGGCGTGAATACTAGACGCTACGGCGTTGAAGCAGTGTACGTCATACTTCCAAGAAAAGCTCGCAAGGTCATAAACAAATAATGCCTGTACCATAACCGACACAGGTGGGTAGGTAGAGTATACTAAGGGG
>NW_010949100.1:0-236 GCF_000633955.1 Camelina sativa
ATCAGCTACAGAATATCATTGCTCTGTTTAGCTCTCAGCTTCAATCTGCCTCTCCCGGAGCTGTTCCTGCTACTATTGCGAGTTCTTCTCATATTCCACAAACTCCACTTGATCACCCTGGTATCTCATTCTCTACTCATACATATTCTTTTATTGGAATTCTGGCTGCTTCGAAACATACACTGTCCATAGACACATGGGTGATTGATTCTGGTGCAACTCACCATGTGTCTCAT
>NW_010949101.1:0-236 GCF_000633955.1 Camelina sativa
AAAGAAACTTCAGAGATAAGAGAATCGAAGTACGGGCAAGACAATCTACCTTCAAATTTGTCGCATGCGGGATCCAAGAGATGGAGAATAGTAAAAAAAATAAAATTAAATTTAACAAAAAATATATATTTATTTACTTATTATATAAAACTTGATGACAAAATTACTTATTAACAAGATCATGACACATGTCAATTATATCATTCAGATGTTGACACAAGTCAATTCATTATTAA
>NW_010949102.1:0-236 GCF_000633955.1 Camelina sativa
ACATGCTTCTTGGTTTCTTTCACAGGTTCCTTAATAATTTTCCCACTGTCATCTATTCCCATCAAACCCCTAGTTGTATAATACCTATCTTCCTTCTCAGGTGACGCCACAAAAGATCTACGCACATTGACTAGTGAATCTGTGATCCTATCGCCGCAGAAACATAACAATGTTTTTACATCAAAAACTTGTAAAAAATAACTCACAAACAAACCATTTCATCCCACTTTTTTTTT
>NW_010949103.1:0-236 GCF_000633955.1 Camelina sativa
GATAAATCACCTGAACTACTGAAGTTATTCTGCAAGGTATCTTTCTTGATTTCAACATTTGCCTTGACATCTTGCCAGAACTCTCCAGCGAAAGATGTTCCATCATCTCCTACGACGCTCCCATGAGCGCTTCCTCCGTGAGCAGAGTTTTCAGCGGAAGCTGATGAAGCCATCCCTTCAATGCTTTTAAGCATGTCCATAGGAACTTGATACCCATTATGAAGCATCCATCTAAC
>NW_010949104.1:0-236 GCF_000633955.1 Camelina sativa
CAGCTTGGACACGTCCAGCACGACCTCGTCTCTGCATTTGTACCAAAAGCCCCAGAGAAAAGCGCGGGTTTTAAGATCTTACATACATATCTATGGATTGGGCGCAGTACATAGATCAATAATGGACGATTTGATGGTTAACTGAATACCTGGTGTGCTGAAGCCTTTGAAATCCATGATGGCAAGAGGCATGCCACCTTGTTCAAAGCATCATAGCTAGTTTCCTTTGCTTTACC
>NW_010949105.1:0-236 GCF_000633955.1 Camelina sativa
GGGGGGGGCGGCCCTGGAGGGGACTCTACCGTATAAAGTCTGCAAGCCTTTCGGAATGGGCTTTTGCTTCTTTCTTTATTTTTCGATATGCCGCTTCTTCGCCAGCAAGGAGCGAGAAAACAAAGTGGGCTGTAATGATGTCAGAATTTGCACCAATTTCTATCTATTTAGTGATTAGTCTGCTAGTTTCTTTGATCCTACTCGGTGTTCCTTTTCCATTTGCTTCCAATAGTTCT
>NW_010949106.1:0-236 GCF_000633955.1 Camelina sativa
AAAAGTCTTCTCGTTTGGTGACTGAATATTAATTTGAATCAATATTTATTTATTAGGACCACAGGTTAAAATTGGCCTCGTGATCTTAAAATATGCTTTCGAAAGGTCCAACAACAACCATGTGGTCAATGCCGACTACGAATTTGATTGAAAATTCAAAAGATGAAGTGGGTCATCACCATTCATCATTATATTCCAATCTTTTATACTAAACAACTTTATTTCGACACATGCGG
>NW_010949107.1:0-236 GCF_000633955.1 Camelina sativa
CTGTGAAATAAGAGACATTTTGTCTCATCGTGCTTATTTTCTCATGTTATTTTAAAAACTCGGTTATTTTTAAGTTTTAATCTTATTATTTTCTATTGGTCAATTTTATATATATTATATATATTATAATGATATCTCCTTTTATTTGCTATTTAGATAAAATAATATGGTCATAGAGAACAATGACAAATCTTATGAATTTGTTTATACACATATACATAATAGATGTCATTTTA
>NW_010949108.1:0-236 GCF_000633955.1 Camelina sativa
AGAGAAAACATAGTTTCGAAGCAGTAAACAGCTAGGTCACTCTCTCTGGGGTCAAAATATGTAAGAATACAATGCATTTTACTAATTACAAGAGTTTGGGTTGAATTTGGAGTGTTTAGACACCACTTTTACCCTTTTTTCCCAAAAGAGGCTAAAACCGAGAAAACATTGATTCGAAGCAGTAAAATTATTGGTTACTGTTTCTAGGGTCAGAATGTGTGACAGCCCAATGCAAT
>NW_010949109.1:0-236 GCF_000633955.1 Camelina sativa
TGGGTACAACTATGGCAAGGAGGCAATGAGGCCGTCCGTACAAGGGAACAATAAGGCCGAGTTGAGTGTTGTTAAGAAGGGAGACTAGGCCTTATAAGAAGAAGCCCATGAGGAAGTCTCACAAGGAAGAAGGAAAGGAAAGAAGGAGAATCACGTGTGTAAAGAAGGAAGGAGAATCTCGTGTCCCTTTGGTAGGTGAAGAAGTCGCATTCACCTTCACCAACTCGAGACAAACG
>NW_010949110.1:0-236 GCF_000633955.1 Camelina sativa
TGTTTGTTCTTTTTCTGCTCTTGCATTCTCTGATGGAGTTCTGTGGCATCATCGACTTGGACACCCATCTTCTGCAGTTTTACGAAGTCTTGTTAGTGTCATTCCTTCTCTTAAGTCTGTAGTCTCGAGTGATTCACCATGTCAAATATGTCCTTTAGCTAAACAGAAAAGATTAGCATATGTTTCTAATAACAATTTAGCTTCACAACCTTTTGATTTAGTCCATTTAGATGTTT
>NW_010949111.1:0-236 GCF_000633955.1 Camelina sativa
TGTTGGCGTACCTAAGAGATGTTGGTGTGGAGAAGCAATCGTGGCCACAAATTCAAAATCGGAGTCAAATCCTTGTCGACGATACTTCCATTGTGGGTATGCAGCTGCGAAGAAGGTAGAGTCTGTTCTTGGTTATGTTGAATCTGTTCTTGTTTGTTTATGTTGAATCTGTTCTTGTTCCAATTGTTATCTCCATCACCTTGATAGCTTATGAATGATGACCATGTCTTCAAGTG
>NW_010949112.1:0-236 GCF_000633955.1 Camelina sativa
TCAGCTAAGGATACTTCAAAAGCTTGCTTTGCACCAACCGAAAAGGTAAGTGTATTCCCTGCACAAAGGAATTTACTTTAAATAACAAATAGACGATGGAAGCTTCCATTAACTTGAAAGCCTTCTACAACTTAAAACAGTCAATATAGGAGGAAAAAAGCAGACCATAAGGAGATAAAGAACTGACCATTCAAATGAACCTCTCCCCAATTTCGACCACTAACAGATAACTGTTT
>NW_010949113.1:0-236 GCF_000633955.1 Camelina sativa
GCCTTTAAGCTACCTGTACTTGGTACTGCAGCCGGAGGTACAATGGAGATTGTAGTGAACGAGACGACCGGTCTGTTACATAATGCAGGGAAAGAAGGCGTGATACCTCTTGCCAAGAACATAGTGAAATTGGCGATGCAAGTTGAGTTAAGGTTAACAATGGGTAAAAATGGGTATGAGAGAGTAAAAGAGATGTTCTTGGAACATCATATGTCACATCGAATAGCTTCAGTGCT
>NW_010949114.1:0-236 GCF_000633955.1 Camelina sativa
GTTATAGCCCTTAGTCACAGTTCATTGTTGCTAGATCAATCTTTGGAGAAAAATGAAAAATGTTTCTTTAGAACCTTGCATCTTTTGAAAGCTTCCTCCACTTGTTTGAACATTGGAACATCTCTATATTATTGGACTTAATTTGAACTTAAATTGTCTTGCTTATGGAATTTGAATACCAGCTCATAAGTAACTCTAAACTCGGGTTAGCACTCCATTCTTACCAATCTTTTCGT
>NW_010949115.1:0-236 GCF_000633955.1 Camelina sativa
CTATGAAATGCTTGCAAGAGCATTGAAATTTAAAAAAGCATTTGGTAGTTTGAAGGCTTATGACACCAATTATAAGACTTTACCTTCAGAGGAGGAATGGGAGCGTGGGGAAAAGATATGTGATTTGCTAAAGCCGTTTAGTGTCATTACTACACACTTTTCAGGGTCTAAGTATCCGACTTCAAATGTATACTTCACTCAAGTTTGGCGGATTGAGTTATTGTTGGACAAGTATG
>NW_010949116.1:0-236 GCF_000633955.1 Camelina sativa
CACTATTTGTCATATGACAAATTATCTGGACCTTATCATTTCTTCTTAACCGCTATCTCAAGGGAATTTGAACCCACAACCTATTCAAAAGCTATGAAGCATATTGTTTGGACAAATGCAATGGGAGAAGAGATTACAGCATTGGAAGCTACTAACACTTGGTCGATATGCTCTCTTCCTGCTGGTAAACATGTTATTGGCTGCAAATGGGTTTATAAGGTCAAATATCATTCTGA
>NW_010949117.1:0-236 GCF_000633955.1 Camelina sativa
TATCTTTGCTTATAATTTTCGTGATTTAATCTATGCACACAAGACAAGAAAACTAAATAACATGCAATAGTTTCCTTTTCTTAGATAATCTAGAAATTTTCCTTTTTCTTAACTTTTCCTTTTCTAAATAGGAAATTAAACAAAAACGTTTAGAGACCTAGACTTTCTCTAGGATCCCGATTTTAATTTGATTTTAGGGTTCTTATGCAACCTAAATTTACAGGAAAATTCTATGC
>NW_010949118.1:0-236 GCF_000633955.1 Camelina sativa
AATACCATTAGGTATAAGTTATTTTGATAAGAAGCAGTGTAACCTGTATCTTTGGATTTATTTGATCGATGGAGCTCTCTTGCAGTAGACATCTCTGCAAGCGTCTGAAGAATCAGATCTCCACCAGGAAGGTGATCGCAGAGATTGAACGGGAGAATATTTTCGTAACGCATTGCATTTGTCAAACTGAGTTCTTGAATAGCTTGCACACGTATAATGCCAAGGACAGCCTTTGA
>NW_010949119.1:0-236 GCF_000633955.1 Camelina sativa
CCAATTACACGTGGTAACAGTGTAGTTCTGATGGTTAATGGGTAAGCAAGCATAAGCCTGTAACAGTGTAGTTCTCATTTTCACCATTACAATAATGTTATATCTATGATACCCAGTTAACCACATATGGTCTAATGAGTTTTGCTTAATTATATCTGAGTTTCCTATTGTTCTGCAGCTTAGGTGGTACTCCTCTAATGGAACTTTTGATTGCTGCTGGAAAAGCAGTCCCAAAA
>NW_010949120.1:0-236 GCF_000633955.1 Camelina sativa
TCAATTAATATAAAAAGTGTGTGTTCAACATACATATATAATAAATTTACTGTATATAGTAGATTATAGAATTTTAAGAAAATTATAATTTATAACTGATGTATCTAAACTTGATAAAAAAACTTAAAATTATGAATATTTAAACATACTAAAACTTTAAAATAACACAAACGAGTTATATTAAATGACGGGTTATATGACATTACATAATAGAATTGATAATAGTAAAAAAAAAT
>NW_010949121.1:0-236 GCF_000633955.1 Camelina sativa
TCATTCATAGGATTCTTGAGATGAAGTGTTTTCTGAAAAGGCAATTCACTCAACCGCAACCATTTCACTTTAAAACTACGTCCCCACGGATTGTTTTTACCACCTCCCTGACTCCATATATGGTCTCGCCTCCATCCCACAGGAGACAACATCTCTGCATACCCTTGGAAGAATCCGCTCATGTTCACGCTGAAGATTAAAATCACTCGACCAGATTTCTACATAAAGACTATAAA
>NW_010949122.1:0-236 GCF_000633955.1 Camelina sativa
AGACTTGTCCCCTGATTTGGATATTGATGGGGTTGCTAGGATGACTAGTGGATATTCTGGAAGCGACCTTAAGGTAGATCCCTAGTAATTCCTTTAAACTCTCTGTTGTTATGGTCTGCCAAAAATGCAAAGAAATGCTCATATATATTCTGAATTTCTCTCTGGTGCGCTCAGAATCTATGTGTTACTGCTGCCCACCGTCCAATCAAGGAGATATTGGAGAAGGAAAAAAAAGT
>NW_010949123.1:0-236 GCF_000633955.1 Camelina sativa
AACTAAGTCTAATACTGGTGGTTTTGTTGGCAGCGTCGGGTGCTGTCTACGAGTTTACAGATGAAGGCGGTCACGGAGGATATCTTCAGTGGAATGATCTTGCTTAGTAAATTTCCTTCAGTCTACTTAGGCCCCTTATCTTTATCTCATAGTATGTCAATCTCAAGTTTAATGATGGTTTTTGGGTTTGATGCGGCAATTAGACATTGGTCCTGAATTTTGTTGTTTGTGTTAGA
>NW_010949124.1:0-236 GCF_000633955.1 Camelina sativa
GGACCATTGATTGAATACTCTAAGAACCGCAGAAAAGCTGATAGTGCCACAACCTCGTTTCTTTCTCCACACTTACATTTTGGGGAAGTGAGTGTGAGAAAAGTTTTCCATCTGGTTCGGATCAAACAGGTCGCTTGGGCAAACGAAGGAAACGAGGCTGGGGAAGAAAGCGTGAATCTTTTCCTGAAATCTATTGGTCTCAGGGAGTATTCTAGATACATCAGTTTTAACCATCC
>NW_010949125.1:0-236 GCF_000633955.1 Camelina sativa
ATCGGTTGTGCCTAAACATAAATTATAGATGGTAAAGTTAATGAATTCATGCGGAATCAAGAAGCTTCAATGTCACTAAACAATCCATAGAATACCCCATTTATGCTAATAAATACGAAAATTTATCAAGAAGTTAAAGAGAGTTACCCAAGTAACTAGATTTTGTTCATGACTCGTTCTCGTTGTACCGAGTTCCAACAACACAACTCCAAAACTATAAACATCGGATTTAACCG
>NW_010949126.1:0-236 GCF_000633955.1 Camelina sativa
AAAAAAATATTCCAAATCATGTGCACACTTACCGCAGCCAGATTTCGCCTTTGAGACATAATACTGAAGATATTTATCTAAACCAATGATTAAATCAGGTAATACTGCAGGATGCATGGGTATGGGAAGCTGAAAAAATGCTTCCAAAGTTTCATCAGTAATTCGCAACACTTCGGCAGCAGATTGAGCATATCCTCCTTCCTGGTTCTCTAGCGGTTTCCAAACCTGAACAAAAA
>NW_010949127.1:0-236 GCF_000633955.1 Camelina sativa
ATCACCTTTACAGAAAGAAAAAGATGGTTGAAGTAAAAAAAAAAAAATCGCCTCATATTTTTTTTCACCAATCAAATAATTTATTGAAAAAGACTGCTATTGTAAATATATATAAGATATGAGTATATAAGATTAACGTATGCATTTTTGTAACTATAAAAATGTTAAAGTGAATAGACATATAATATGTTATTTAATTTGTTGATAAAGACAATTTGTTAATAGTAGTATAGACT
>NW_010949128.1:0-236 GCF_000633955.1 Camelina sativa
GGGGGGGGGGGGGGGTGTTGGTGGTGGTGTGTCTTTCCAACTATCTTGCTTTTGTGGCAGACGTAATTTATATTCGTAACCTTGAGAAGAGTTTGGTAGCTCTGGAGAAATCCATGGAAGTACTTAAGGCAAAGCGAGAAGATGTGTTAAGAAGGGTGCAGGGAGGAAGGAAAAGGCTTAACGAAGTCAAGGTATGGCTTACGAGTGTTCAGACCTCCAAGAAAACATACCATTGA
>NW_010949129.1:0-236 GCF_000633955.1 Camelina sativa
GGGGCCAAATTCCAGAAGAAACTCGAAGATGCTAAAGTTTTTACAGTCGGGTCTGGTGCACTTGGGTGTGAGTTCTTGAAAAATATGGCTCTGATGGGGGTGTCTTGTGGAAGCCAAGGGAAGCTGACAGTGACAGATGATGATATAATCGAGAAAAGTAACCTCAGTCGTCAATTTCTATTCCGTGATTGGAACATTGGACAGGCTAAATCCACAGTTGCTGCTTCTGCTGCTGC
>NW_010949130.1:0-236 GCF_000633955.1 Camelina sativa
TGGAACTCGGGAGCCAAGTTTAGCAACGTGCTAATTCCGGCAAGGTCAGTTTCGGTTCCTCCTGCAAGGAGAGTCGCTATTGTGTACCAAAATCTAGGGAACTGGTCTAACCATTGGTATACCGTACCCGGTTACCGGTTAATCGCTTCTGTCTTAGGGTTTAAGGTTTTGGACGTTTCCGATCAAGATAACGTCAAAGAGATAAGTCTAAGGATGAAGAGTTCTGTAGAGATTTC
>NW_010949131.1:0-236 GCF_000633955.1 Camelina sativa
GATGAGCCTAACCTATCATCTTCTCCTTCATATCATAATCAATTCGATCAAGCGTTGCCAGAAATCGAAGCAAAAGTATCCCAAAACGACGTTCTCATCCGGATCCATTGCGAGAAAAGCAAAGGACGTATGATTAACATACTAAACACAATCGAAAATCTTCAACTGCGCATCGAAAATAGTATCGTGTTACCATTTGGAGACTCCACTCTCGACATCACTGTCCTTGCACAGGT
>NW_010949132.1:0-236 GCF_000633955.1 Camelina sativa
TGTGAAGCAACCACATCATCAATATGCACAAACCCGACCGTGAAATTCGGGTACTCTCCAGCAAGACCCTTGACAATGGCGAGTATCATAAGAAGAGTACTTGTTGGTTTTGGTCCAAGCAATGGACCAACAACAAAAGAAGGATTCACAACTACCAAATCCAATCCTTTCTCTTCAGCTATCCTCCAAGCTTCTTTCTCACCTAGAGTCTTTGCATATCCATACCAAAGCTGTGC
>NW_010949133.1:0-236 GCF_000633955.1 Camelina sativa
AGGCAAGTCTTGATTGCTTCATTTGAGAAAGGAGAGGACAGAGAAGCTTGTTGCGCCAACGAACAAGTAGAATGGATCAAAGATTCAAAAAACAAAGGCAGCTGAGGACAAAACTGACCCTTAATTGTCTGCAAAATCTCAGCAAAGTGATCTACAACTAGCTCATGAACTTCCTTGAGAGATGATGTAGCAGAACCATCCGACTTTAACAAGAGTTTTATGGCGTTCCCTGCATT
>NW_010949134.1:0-236 GCF_000633955.1 Camelina sativa
GCATTCATTACCTTCTGATTGTGTCTGGATCTCCGTATGTGTTGATGGCAAAAGTGCAATAATGCAACCAGATGTCCACAGAATATGTCACTCCCTGCACTGCTCTTTCATAAACCTCCACGACCTTGTCCATTGCCCCCACTCGAGCCTCATGATCCGCATACTTTTTCCAATAGCCATAACACAAAGGGAATTCAGCTAGGAAAGCATCATACACCTTCCGGATTTTTGCTATA
>NW_010949135.1:0-236 GCF_000633955.1 Camelina sativa
AACCAATCCATACCCAAAATCACATCATACAACTCCACTGGACTGATAATCAAATTTGCCGGCCTTGACTCCTCCGCAATGTGAATCTCTACATCTCTCACTCGACCGAAGACTCTCAGGAACTTCCCTCCTGCAACCCTGACAACATCCGTGCTCTCACCAGAATCTCCGTTGATACTAGCGCTCTCTGCGCACTCCGGAGTAATGAAGCAATGAGTTGCTCCAGAGTCAAACAG
>NW_010949136.1:0-236 GCF_000633955.1 Camelina sativa
TAGCCCATTAATACTCAATAGTCCACTAATAATATTAGACCCATTAACAATACATCCGGATCCCGGATATCCGGTGCACATTTTTGTATTATCCGGATCCGGCCGGATCCTTAGTTTTAATATCCGGATCTGGATCCGCTTGAGTGGATATCCTATTTTTTGGAACGGATCCCGGATTGGATGCCAAATACTGGATAATAGGTCTCAGGGCTAGGTATAGGTGTCTTTAAAAAAAA
>NW_010949137.1:0-236 GCF_000633955.1 Camelina sativa
TCTGATGAGGAGCTACAGAGTTATACACTTATAGAAATCGAAAGAATTCTAGCCCAAAATGATAGATCATTGACTGATTTTGAAGATATGCCAAAACCAGACAAGGAGTTGTTGAAGAAAATAAAAAATTCAATGCTTCAAGATGAAATGAGTTACAATATTCATAAACAAGAAGAAGAATACCGCAGGTTGATACAAACATTAAATGACGAGCAGAAGAAAGTGTATGATGCTGT
>NW_010949138.1:0-236 GCF_000633955.1 Camelina sativa
TTTATATTGTTGACATTTGTCTATTGCTAATTAAATATGGCAACAATTATCAACTTAATCTTTTGGTAATTAAAAAATTTGCCTTAACAAGCAAACAAATGGGATCTGAACATGCAGCCCATGTGTTTCTCTTCCTCCTATACGGTATTTAAATTCAAGCTCGAATTTAGTTTTAGTTTTACATTCTGATTTTGAAAACGTAACCTCTTGCCATCAAAGTAAATTAAGTCATTTGA
>NW_010949139.1:0-236 GCF_000633955.1 Camelina sativa
ATATATATATATATATATTGTCATCCTAACATTAATTAAAACATTGGTAACCCAAACCTGAGGAAAATTGATTACAAAAATAGTATCCGACACTAACAGTCTAGAAGAACGAGCTAAACAATCAGCCTTCACATTGGACGTCCGAAAATCTTGAAGAGAGTAAAAGAGGGCAAGAAGGCACTAAGAGCATCTCCAACCCATCTCTATATTTTTCTCTATTTAAGAGGCAAATATAG
>NW_010949140.1:0-236 GCF_000633955.1 Camelina sativa
AACGAACAGAAGGAAAAATAAAAATACTCAATTGAGAGTTAATGATTCACATAGTAAGTTAAGAAAAAAATCACTTAAAATATAGTTATAGCACAACAAAACATAATGTATACTTTAGTTACGTAATCGAACTTTGAAAAAAAAAACCCTTGCTAACATTTGAAACCATCTCTTAGATAATACGAACCGCTAAATACTCTTACAACAGTCACGCTAAATGCTAAATTGCTAATCAC
>NW_010949141.1:0-236 GCF_000633955.1 Camelina sativa
TCCCAAGTTTGAGTCTTTATATCAAACATCTCAGCCCAATTAATCGATCGAGCCCAGTTATCAACAACACATCCTCCAATCACATAAATCTTCCCATCAATTACACCAGCTGCTGCAAACTCACGACCTACCCTCATATTACAGACTCGTCGCCAAGTATGAAATCTACAATCGAGAACCCACACGCTCGAAGAAGGCACGTCTCTGATAGATCCACCGATAACGTAAATCTCCGA
>NW_010949142.1:0-236 GCF_000633955.1 Camelina sativa
AATGGATTGATTTGCATAAGTGTTCTTAGCCTTAGGATTGTTCTTGATTTTTGCTTAGAAATCTAGGATTGGGTAGCTATCTCCCAAGTCAATTACCTTGCCCAAGGTTAACTTGTTTAATCTTGATTTTAAATCTGTTTTTAGTTGTGTTCTGTTTCTTTGAGTTTGCATTGCTTTGAGTTATCTAGATTTCTTTCTTTGAATCAGTTTGTTAGTTAAGATTGTTAAAAAAGAAC
>NW_010949143.1:0-236 GCF_000633955.1 Camelina sativa
TAGGCCTCCAGAATCGGCATGCCTGCAATCGGGCTCTTGGGGTCGTTCTTGGCGGCTGGGTTGACCACGTCGTTCGCACCCAGCACCAGCACCACGTCGGTTTGACCAAACTCGCTGTTGATGTCTTCCATCTCGAACACCTGGTCATATGGCACTTCGGCTTCGGCCAACAACACGTTCATGTGGCCGGGCATACGGCCAGCCACTGGGTGGATCGCGTACTTCACGGTGACACC
>NW_010949144.1:0-236 GCF_000633955.1 Camelina sativa
TATATATATATATATATATAGAGAGAGAGAGAGAGAATTAAACTTCTGATTTTAGCATAGATCATCTAAAATAGATGGATTCCAAATGTTACATTTCAAATAATTTCGTATACATTATATTTCCTAAGAAATCATTTGTTTTGAACCTTTTATTGAAAGACTAATAATATCTCTGCATCGTAGATTTGTAACGTGGGAGCTTGATTGTGTATGTATCATTTTGCAGACAATGATGA
>NW_010949145.1:0-236 GCF_000633955.1 Camelina sativa
AATTGACCCAGGTAAAAATTAGTCCAACAAGATTATTGACCCATGTGAAACTATAATGTAGTTAAGCCTTATGAACAATATTAAGCCCAATAACACTCTTTGTAGATATATTTACATTGTTAAGCTCATTCCTATAAATTAACCTAAATATTTAATATCTAATTTGTTTTTTTTATACACTATCGTAGTTTTTTTTTTATAACACATTAACACTATCGGGAGTCTAAAAAAAATAA
>NW_010949146.1:0-236 GCF_000633955.1 Camelina sativa
CTTAGCCAGAAGATCCGCTTCAACAACAACCCTTAATCTGCAGCGGTTTAGATAATCTGATCAGAATTTTATATCTAAAATAATAATCCATGATTTAATCTAATATCCAAACCAACTTCTAAATCTTAATAAACTGATTTGGTATTCCCCCAATTAAATTAATTAGACCATAATCTAATAATTTAATATACCATAATTCCACTTTCACGTGTTTGGTTTCATAATCACATCTCAAC
>NW_010949147.1:0-236 GCF_000633955.1 Camelina sativa
GCACTTGTTCTTCCAGCTCGGCCAGCTCGCTGAGTCGCTGAAGCCTTAGAGATAGGCGTTACAAGCAAAGATTCCATCCCTGTTCTAGGGTTATAGGATTTCATCTTGCTAAAGCCTGGATCAACGACATACTTTATACCATCGATGGTCAATGATGTTTCAGCAATATTTGTCGCTAGCACCACTTTTCGTGCCCCTTCAGGAGTTGGTTCAAATATTTTTGCTTGGAGTTCGCT
>NW_010949148.1:0-236 GCF_000633955.1 Camelina sativa
GAAATCCCAAGACCATGCGGTTTTGGGGAGGATACAGATGTTGGAGATGGCTTCGTGGCAGATCGAGTTCGAGTCGGTGCAGTGCCACGTGGGTTCCGAGTCTGTGAAGACAGAGATGAAAGTTTGTTGAGCGTCGAAGACGCCGGAGAATGAGACTAAAGCCGCTTGAAGAAACTGAGCCCACCCAAAGCTTCCTATGTATCTCTCGATGGTTTCGTCGAGAGATCTCGGTGGTG
>NW_010949149.1:0-236 GCF_000633955.1 Camelina sativa
ACATCCGGACAAGCATTAGGTGGTCACATGAGACGACATAGAGGTGCAGTCGTGGCCGCAGCAGCCGCCTCTACCGCCACCGTAGCGGTTGCGGCCACTACAGCTACTGCAAACACTGCTTTGTCATTATCGCCTATGTCATTTGATCAGATGTCGGACGGTCCGGTTCAGGTTCCGGTTAAGAGAGCGAGGAGCGCGGTTGTGTCGTTAGATTTAGATCTGAATCTACCTGCCCC
>NW_010949150.1:0-236 GCF_000633955.1 Camelina sativa
ACAGCTTTGTTACTGTTTATAGGGTCAGAATTTGTGACAATCCAATGCATTTGACTAACTATAAGACTTCAGGATGAATTTGGAGTGTTTAGACAATACTTAAACCCGTTTTATCCCAAAACATGCTTAAGCAGAGAAAACAGGCTAAAACCTAAAGAAAACATTGATTTAAAGTAGTAAACAGCTACATTACATTTTCTAGGGTCAAAATATGTAACAATCCAATGCATTTGACA
>NW_010949151.1:0-236 GCF_000633955.1 Camelina sativa
GCTTTATCATGTCCTTTTCCTCGAACGATTTCAGGTGCCATATACTCCGTGGTTCCGCACATGGAGTTTGATCTTGTGTTTTCTTCAAATTCCTTTGCTAAACCGAAATCTGTTAACATCACGTGACCATCTGTGTCCATGAGTATGTTTTCAGGTTTTAGATCTCTATGCATTATGCCTTTCTCATGGAGATGGGAAACTGCAGAGACAATTTCTGCAGTGTACACACGAGCCAA
>NW_010949152.1:0-236 GCF_000633955.1 Camelina sativa
AAACGGTAGGCCGGGTTGGTTGCTTCCATTCCTCCATCAACTGTTTGTTGTTTGTGAAATGGTATGATTATGAAGGAGACACGTTTGTCCTCTGCTAAGCTACAAACATCTTCGTGCATTGTTGAGTAAGGGGAAATAGCTGTCAAGGGTTGAACAGCGACAAAGGAAGCATGTTGTTCATAGTTCTCAAAGGCGTTGATGATGTGATCTGATTGAGCTTGAGTTCTGTTAAGCGC
>NW_010949153.1:0-236 GCF_000633955.1 Camelina sativa
GCTGCCTCCAGTGCTCCGTCTGCAGTTGAAAATGTCACATGCTTAATGCCGTTTTCTTTCATAAATTTGGGGCCGAGCTGCAAAAACAAGTTGAATCATTCCCAAATATTATATTGAAGCAAAATGAACTCTGAGAGATATTAATGACAACAGCGCACCAAAGGAGAATCTGTAACTCATCATACATAAGTGAAGCCAGTAGCAAGGCGTAAGGGTCTCTCCTCACTCCATTGGGG
>NW_010949154.1:0-236 GCF_000633955.1 Camelina sativa
CATGAGACACCCTTTTCTTATTAAGTCTATTCTAGTGAAGTAGCATGCATGGTAGTTATGTCTCAGAGGATAATAGTGGTCTTTCTTTTATATCTGTAACTTTGTTCCTTCCCAGATCATGATGGTGAATCTTTGATGATTTAGTTTTAGAGTGACACAATGGTCATATGCCTTATGAGTGTTATATTGCGTATGTGAGAACAGCTGCATAATATTCAGCACGTACAAGAGTGATC
>NW_010949155.1:0-236 GCF_000633955.1 Camelina sativa
TTAACGTAGTCACAAGTCATGGCTGATTTCAAATTCCCAGCTTTGTAACCAGTTCTGATCAACCTATGCCTGTAAATTATGTTTACGCCTTTCTCGGCCCATACCGCTACTTCCTCCTTGATCAAAAGCTGTAAATTCGGGTCATCCGAATCGTCTAGAACTTGAATTAAGATCCTATCCTTTGGCCAGTCAAGTTGTGAAGCTGCTCCTATTGATTGTTCATACACCTAACAATA
>NW_010949156.1:0-236 GCF_000633955.1 Camelina sativa
GACAGATTTGACGGTACTGCTCCAGAACCTCGCAAGGGAATACCGAGTGGTCATATACCTGGTAGCAAGTGTGTCCCTTTTCCCGACGTAAGCCACCGTCTAACTTGAAGGACTTGCCGTTATATTTGTTTTGACACCATAGAAAATGATAATATATTTCTTTATGCAGATGTTTGATTCCTCTCAAACACTGTTACCAGCGGAGGAGCTTAAGAAGAGGTTTGAACAAGAAGGTA
>NW_010949157.1:0-236 GCF_000633955.1 Camelina sativa
ACAAAAGTAAATATGCATATGTATGTGTTGGACAAATATAGAGGGGATAGATCCGGACTTTGAAGGAATAGATGATGCGCCAGGATAGAATGCTTCAAGAACTCTCAATTCCCTCTGATTTTGTGCTTCCACTTCTTTGCTTTCGTCCCCTGCAACCACTCTCCATTCCTCATCTAGCAAAATCTGCAAGACAAGAAATACAACTAACATGAGGATACCAACCAAGAGCACCGTAC
>NW_010949158.1:0-236 GCF_000633955.1 Camelina sativa
ATTGGTACAGGGAAAGAACGGTCGAAGGATGTTGCGGCGACGGTTATGATCCATGGAGCAACATTATCAATGGTTTGAGCGTCAGGTCCTTCGTTTCCAGCAGAAGCAACAACGGGAATGCCTTTCATCACGGCTTGGAATGAACCGAATGCAATGTCATCCATATCGACATCGAAACTCGCTGGGGGGTCATTACCGATTGAAATGGATATAACATCAACCCCGTCGCGTATGCT
>NW_010949159.1:0-236 GCF_000633955.1 Camelina sativa
AATCTGATATTACTAATCTCAGTTACCTCTCTTCCTTTCTTTACTTTCTTCTCTTTCAAGTTTACTCAACCAATAGTAATCTTCTTATTCAATGTGCAGATCGGAGGTATGTGGTTTGGTCTCTAGAATGAATGGAGGAAAATTCTCTGTTTTCTCTGTAAGTAATTTGAGATTACTAATCTCAGTTACCTCTCTTCCTTTCTTTACTTTGTTCTGTTTCAAGTTTACTCAACCAA
>NW_010949160.1:0-236 GCF_000633955.1 Camelina sativa
ATCAGGTTGTCTTGCAGGAAAATACACAAAACTGTTTCAACACGGCAGTGTTGACTCGATAAAAACAGGAGATGCACTTTCAATGAATTCGGGAAAATTCTGGTACTTTTTACAAGGTGGGTTGGTGGTGTTTTGGCTGGCCATTCCTCTGATCGGCCTGTTGGGCCATCACATCATGTGGCTGAACATGTTGGGCGCCATCATTTTGGCCGCGCACATTCTCGAATTGCCCATGG
>NW_010949161.1:0-236 GCF_000633955.1 Camelina sativa
GGAAAGATTCCTGGGGGAGTTAATCTTACTGTAGACTTGTGGTCATCTAAGCAATCAGTGGGTTATGCTTTTCTGACTGGACACTTTATTGATAAAGACTGGAAGTTGACTCACCGTCTTCTGAATGTTGCTGTTGTGGCTTCTCCTGATTCAGATTTTGCTTTAAACCAACCTGTCGCAGCTTGCCTATCGGAGTGGAAGTTGGAAGGGAAGATTTCAAGCATCGCTGTCAGCCA
>NW_010949162.1:0-236 GCF_000633955.1 Camelina sativa
TTTTTTTGTTTTGTCTTGTTCAAAATAGTACGAATTCTAACAAATAATTAAGTCTATATCAGGAATTGGCAAATATGATGGCAAAAGGTTCGAAGTGTAGATGGGGGAACTCAATAGGTTATGTTCTGATCCCCTTGGACATGAAATCGAACGATGATGTATTTGAATATGTTCGACAATCCAAAATTGTTATGGATCGTAAGAAACATTCCCTCGAACCTCTATTTTCCCATGTG
>NW_010949163.1:0-236 GCF_000633955.1 Camelina sativa
CTTGAGATGCTTCGACCAAGTACAATCGATCCAGCCATCCTCAATGAAAGAAAGGAGCAAGACAAGGTCTTTGGCCTCTTACTCACCCTTAACCCGGCGTTTAATGATCTAATCAAACATATCCTCCGTGGAGACAAGCTGCCTACTCTTGAGGATGTTTGTTCTCAAGTACAAAAGGAACAAGGATCTCTTGGTCTCTTTTGTGGAAAGGAAGAACTAGCTACCGCGAACAAGGG
>NW_010949164.1:0-236 GCF_000633955.1 Camelina sativa
ACCGACAAAGCAATAGATGCTACGGGTGATCAGAGTCTACCATTTGAAACATCACAAGATAATAAGACTTCATCCTCTGATTTAGCTTTAAACCAGGTTCAGGAGGTTCATGAAGAAGAAACAAAGGAAGAGCATAAGTTACAAGTTGCAGTCGATCAGATTCCATCCTTAGCTTCAGAACAGGATGACCAGATTCCAAAGAAAGTTGAGGAAATTCTTGAAGAAGAAACAAAGGA
>NW_010949165.1:0-236 GCF_000633955.1 Camelina sativa
GGTTGCTGGTTCCTTGTTTCTTGTTGTTTGGTATTTGGTTATTGCTTGTGCTATGGTATTGGGTTGTTATTGGATTATTATTAGTTTATTATTGGATATTGGTATTTATTATTCCGCTGTTGATTGTGAATGTGGTTAGGTGGCTAGTGGGTATGAGACCACTAGTTGTAGTTTATTTATATATATTTATTATTTATTATTAAAAAAAAAAAAGGGTCGGTCGTTTCATTTTGGTA
>NW_010949166.1:0-236 GCF_000633955.1 Camelina sativa
ATGTGCGTGTGCGAATGAATCTTGCTATCAAACCCTAAATTCAACCAAATCGCCATGAAGGTGTTTGCACGAGCTTCTCCATATGCTTACAGATCCTATCTCCTCGTCATAGTCCTCTCCGTTTATATCTTCTGGCTCCGTCCCAGCACTCACCGTCCCCACCACCAAAATCTCAATCCGCAGAACGTGACTCGCTCGGAGTCTGAGACTGCGACGGAGACGAACTACATAATCCG
>NW_010949167.1:0-236 GCF_000633955.1 Camelina sativa
ATTTTGTTAATACTATTTAAAACACTAGCAAAACCTTTGAAAACGATAATATGATTTTATTAAAAACTCTTTAAAACACTTTTAAAATGATTTTAAAAGGAATTAAGTTTTTTTTTCACTTACAAATTTACTTGGAGAAGGTGGTACTTCCTCTTCTTCAAAATTGGGGGCAGAGGCTCGTACTTCCTTTTCTTGAAAAGAAGTGGCAGAGGCTTGTACTTCCTCTTCTTGGAAAG
>NW_010949168.1:0-236 GCF_000633955.1 Camelina sativa
GTACCTGTCACGAGCCATGTTTTGTGATTGTCCAGAACCCCTGCTGAGAACCACAAGCCATCGATCCAGAAGTTTGTTTTCCCCTATATGTAGGTTTACCTCAATTATTTGCGATTTAACAGAGTTTGAGCTACTAAAAAATCTTGAAAGTTGAAACGTTTTCAGTTTTTTCTCCGCGAAGGGATTCCTCATGATAGCTGATGCGGAATCAATATGCAGCGTGTAATCTTGATGTG
>NW_010949169.1:0-236 GCF_000633955.1 Camelina sativa
CAATCCATAAATACTGTTTCTTCTACTTTCAACTGTTTTCACTCCTTTCCATTTCATTGTCAGCTTACTAGTGGAGTCCACTGCCTTAAATTTTGGGGAAAAACTGGAAATACCTTGTACTTTCCAAGGAAACTATGACGATGACCAGTTATCATCATGTCCACATCTCTGTCCAGTATGAGTTTCACAGGTCGATTCAATAGGTAGGAAGGAACAGAAGCTGCAGCAGCAATGAA
>NW_010949170.1:0-236 GCF_000633955.1 Camelina sativa
GACTCATACTTCAACTTCTAGACTAAGCTACGCTTTAAACCTCATGCATCAATTTTACATTTTGCACAGAAACCCTGGTGCATCTGCATTGCATCGCCACAGAGAAACAACAAGCTAGATGATCTAAGAATGTTAAACGACTAATCCAAAGTTGTGTGATTCTATCATTAATTAGGCATCAAGCAAACTAAAAACCAAGGATCCCGCCTGACTTAGCACTATTGTAAGAACCATGA
>NW_010949171.1:0-236 GCF_000633955.1 Camelina sativa
TGGGCGATATGTAGAATATTCAAGAAGACGAATGCAGTATCATCACAAAGATCAATCCCACAATCTTGGGTTTATCCAACGATTCCTGACACTAACCAATACAACTCACAGTCACAATCACACAACACCACAACTCTCTTAGCTTCATCAGACGTTCTCAGCCACATATCAACAAGAAAAAACCGTATCACTTCTCCAGTCAACGAACACACAAGCTTCACAGAATCAGCTGTTGC
>NW_010949172.1:0-236 GCF_000633955.1 Camelina sativa
GATGAAACGGGATAAGACGAGACAAGAGGGGATGAGTTGGAATGTGATAGTATAGAACGCAGTTTCCATTCCAAAGTAAATACGTTTAAGTTTAAATTTTTTTAGTTTACATATAAATATCGTACATATGCTACATCGCCCGGATCAATATAGTTTACGAATTTAAAATTTATATAAAATTTTTGTCCGGTGCTTTAGCACGGGGTATCACCTAGTGATAAACTAATCTAAAAACA
>NW_010949173.1:0-236 GCF_000633955.1 Camelina sativa
AAAAAAAAAAAAAAAAAAAGAAGAAGCTAATTTAAGCCATACCTTCAACCGCCATAGCTTGGAGAAAAAATTCGTCTTTTGGGATTCTTTTTTAGAAGCTTTGAATAAACTTTTTTAGAAAAGAAAGAAAAAAAACAAAAAAAAAAACTCAAAGCTTCGTAAAAAAATCTGCCAAAAAACAAAGAGAACACAAAACAGGGAAACAGAGTAACAACATCTCCGAGAGGGAGAAGGAG
>NW_010949174.1:0-236 GCF_000633955.1 Camelina sativa
TATCCTTTATTGTTTCCATATGGTGAACAAGGTTATATGGAAAAAACCATTCCATATCGAGAAGGACATACTACGAAAAGGTCATACGTTACAATGCGAGAGTATTATGCATACCAAATACATACTAGGTTGACATCTCCCGGAACAATAGTACGTTCAGGCCGTCTTTTTCATCAATATGTGGTTGACGCATATACTGCTATCGAACAAGAACGTATGAACTTTTATTTGTATAA
>NW_010949175.1:0-236 GCF_000633955.1 Camelina sativa
AAACAGAACAAGAACAGTTAATATGTAAACCGAACTAGAACAAGAACAACAAAACCAACTCATTCATCCCAATCACATCTCAGAAAAAAACTAACAACAACATATGAGAGTTATAGGACCATACCTTATCAATTTTGACTATCCAACCGGTAAAACACTTCATGAACACCACTCTTCATCATTTAACCTCTATATCCAGTTCATGAGAACCTCGCAGAAAACAAGACAATCTTGTT
>NW_010949176.1:0-236 GCF_000633955.1 Camelina sativa
TTGGGTCCATCTGAAAAGGTTGTGAAGTATACAGCTTACAATGTCTACGGTTTCAAATTCCGAGCAACAGATAGAGATGTTGAACTGAAAACCCAAAATAATGGTGTTTATGTGGCTGCTGAGACAATGAGTTATGCTAGTTCTCGTGATCCCAACCCAAGAACAGGAACTGTACCATACTATGGAGAGCTGGTTGAAGTTATTGAATTAAACTACTATGAGGTTTTCAAAGTTGT
>NW_010949177.1:0-236 GCF_000633955.1 Camelina sativa
TCGCAGGAAGAGAAAGACTTGCATAAGACGTAATGTGCGCCATAGTTCATGAGGTGAAACAAACTGGATCCGACAAAGCGGGAAGAGTATCCAGATTCAAAATTCGGATCGTCGGATATATGGGAGTTGATCGATCTATTCGTGCATCGCATCATCGCTAGAGATTTGGGATCCAATCTGAAGAGAATCTCGTCGAGAAGATGAAGGGGTAAGTCATTCATGATCAAAGTTGGATC
>NW_010949178.1:0-236 GCF_000633955.1 Camelina sativa
TCTGCAGTTAGGGTATAGCTCTTATGTTCCCTATAATATGCTTATAGTTGTGGATATATATTCTGCTTTAAGACAAGTGGTTGACTTGAAGAGTTGCTTAAATGTTTCTGTCACAGCTGGTCAGGCAGCTAGAAGCCCAGGGTGGAAATATAGCAGGAGAAGATGTTCCAGCAACCCTAAGAAAGATTTTTCAAATTCTCAACCAGGTTTGTGAGCTTTCGTTTTTTCTTTTCATA
>NW_010949179.1:0-236 GCF_000633955.1 Camelina sativa
GAAGATTTGGCTCCGACATAACCAACTACTTGGCGTCCTCTGTCTGTAACCTCTTCATTAACCACATTGATACTTTTTCTGAAACCTTGAAACGTTTTCAACATTATAAATGCCATGATTGATCTTGTCGTTTCTAGTGTTACTCTTCCTGTTACATCGAACATAAACCTTCGATTGCTCGGAACTGCCAATGTCGTTGAGATAGTCTCAGCCCACCCATTACTCTTGATCCCATC
>NW_010949180.1:0-236 GCF_000633955.1 Camelina sativa
TCATGGTTTTCATATGATGAATTATCTCAAGTCACAAGTGGGTTCTCTGAGAAGAATCTTCTCGGTGAAGGAGGGTTTGGCTGTGTATACAAAGGCGTTCTTGCAGATGGTAGGGAAGTGGCAGTTAAACAGTTGAAGATTGGTGGAAGTCAAGGAGAGAGAGAGTTCAAAGCAGAAGTTGAAATCATTTCTCGGGTTCATCACCGCCATTTGGTTACACTAGTTGGTTATTGCAT
>NW_010949181.1:0-236 GCF_000633955.1 Camelina sativa
CAGCTTCACTATTATCTCTACAACTACCGTTTAAGAAACGCCTTAAAGCCATCGGAACTTGGTCTGGTACTCTTATGAGCTCGCATATTGTTTTCATGTTCAATTAGAATCAGCAAGTTGGAGTTTTGGGTTTTTGTTTTTCATATCTAATGTCAACAGTTGTTACCTCTCTTATTTCCTCTAAACCCTTTCCCCAAGTCTCATGAGATACTGATGCTTATCTAATGTTTTGGCAA
>NW_010949182.1:0-236 GCF_000633955.1 Camelina sativa
ATTCTCCTATCATCTTTATTTTCTTTTATTTACAAATTTTTTGGAATCTTCATATAATACTTATGATTAGTAAAATGCATAATTTTTTCTGCATATGTTGTGATTTGAATTTTGTAAAACGAATATATATTACTCAATCTAAAAAAATGTATGTTTTAATTTCTACATTGGCAGGTTGGTAAAACTAAATATATAGATGATAAATTAATAATTTTTCTTTGTTCACAATTATAATA
>NW_010949183.1:0-236 GCF_000633955.1 Camelina sativa
TTCAACCGCATGGTTCCTTTGCTGGGTTATCGAATATGTATAACGTCCTTAAGCAAGAATGCAGTAGAGTGTCGTTTATCACAGATTTGGATTTCAAAAATATTGCAGCATTGGGAGGTTTGAACTTTGACAGCTTCAACAATGAAGTCCATGCGCACATCAATGAGATGAACTTGGAAGCTTTGGCCAAAATGGTAGAAACTCTCACTGGCTTCTTCATGGAGAATTCGTCCGAC
>NW_010949184.1:0-236 GCF_000633955.1 Camelina sativa
CAGTGTGTAAGCTAGATAATATCATATCAATGAAGGATCAAGAACAAGCGGCTAAAGAGAGGCACGGGAAAATGAAACTGCTACACAGTCTGCTTAACAAGACTGAACTAACATCCGGTGAACAACTTCTTAGAGACAAACTCGTTGACCAAATGTTGACAAACATTTAGGTTTCGATATTCTTTACTTGTTGTGTCACTCTTGTTCTTATTTATCTTTTGTTTGTGTTCAACATT
>NW_010949185.1:0-236 GCF_000633955.1 Camelina sativa
TAGCAATTACCTTTGAAGGATTTTGTCCAAGAGTTCACCACCTTTGCATAATCTGGTCAAAGGAGATTAAAGTATTTGTATTGGAAGATGGATCAAATGAGCTTAGGAAAATCTCACTAAGAAATTTTATACTTACTCCATTACAATATAAACATTTTCATCATCTTCAAACGCATCATAGAACTGGACTAGGTTCTTGTGACCAGTCAAAGCCCTCAATATCTTCACTTCTCTAC
>NW_010949186.1:0-236 GCF_000633955.1 Camelina sativa
ACCTGTGTTTCTCGACTCCACCAAGTAGTGTTGCTTCATGCAACACGAATCCAACCGCTGCCACTCGCTCTTTGTCATTTCGGGATGATCAGGAATCTGCAGCATCTTCAGCTTGGGTTTGTGCTTGTATTTCCCAAGATCCCATGATCCTGTGTAGTGGCCTCTAGAAGCGGGCATCGAAAACATCTCCTCTCTCTTGGAGTACATTACATGGGAGGAGAAGAAGCTGGGGTCTG
>NW_010949187.1:0-236 GCF_000633955.1 Camelina sativa
GACCAAGTCTATCCACCTCAACAGCCTCAACAGCAACAAACCTACATTCCCAAGCAACAACACCAAGTGTTCCAGCCTCAGTTGTGTCCCCCACCAGGGTTTCAGACTAACCAAGGCCAAGAACAAGACTTAAGAGCTATGATGCAACAATTGTTGATTGGGCAAACACAAGAAAAGATTGAGGAAGTCAAGCAGTTTGCTGAGTTGAACCAAAGGTTAACATCACAGTACAATGA
>NW_010949188.1:0-236 GCF_000633955.1 Camelina sativa
CTTCTTCAAGCTGTTGTTGTAGGCTTGTGAAAGTAGAAGAGCTTCCACGGAACTTCCGCTTCCCGTTAATGTAACTCCCTAAGCTTCCACCTCCAAAGTATGTTCCTCTATCACTTATGAAAGTAGACTGCATAAACAAAACAGACAGAAAAGTTAACATAATTACTTAACAATGAAAAACTTAATAGATTATTAGAAAGAAGCAAATTACCTGAAGAAAGAGCTCATCATCCTCC
>NW_010949189.1:0-236 GCF_000633955.1 Camelina sativa
TTATAATGACGGACTGGTTAGAAATCATCGGAAAAATCCAAACCGGAGCTTTATCGCCCAACACAAACTACGGAGCTTATCTGATTATGAAAGTGACGTCACGTGCGTATGGGCTAGATCTAGTTCCGGCAGAGACTTGGATAAAAGTGGGGAATGGTGAAAAGAAAACAAAGTCAACTTATCTAAGTCGCTTGGATAGCAAGAAACAACAAATGGAGCGGCTGTTTTACGGACAG
>NW_010949190.1:0-236 GCF_000633955.1 Camelina sativa
GATCACAGGATTGCTCTCTGTGGAATTTGAGGATTCATCGGAGCCATCATCTCAAACAGAAGTTCATGGGTATGGATGTGTGTACCCAATTCCTGAATAAGTTGTCTCACACTTGAAGTATTGTTTGAACCTCTTTTTTATTCGTCTATAACATGTGGGCAGCTGGACGATCAACACTAAGTATTACACGGCGGATGTTTCTGTATGGATATCACATATTCGCGACGACTACTCTC
>NW_010949191.1:0-236 GCF_000633955.1 Camelina sativa
GAGTTTCAAGAAGCTGGGCTGTCAAAGTGCTCTAAGGAAGACTTATTTAAGTGGATCAGCAGGTTGGAGACTTACTTTGTTGCAAGCCAGATTCCTCAAAACGATTGGTTGAAGATAGTGTATTCACTCTTAGAAGGAGAATCAGGTCAGTGGATCAAAGGCTTATGGGAAAAGAATTCACCGACAAGCTGGAAAGAATTTAAGTGGATGCTCAAGGAACAAAACAAGGAGCCACC
>NW_010949192.1:0-236 GCF_000633955.1 Camelina sativa
TGTGAGAGTAACTATGGTGGGTTACTCCACTAATGATGGTCTTAGGAAAAAGAGAGGATGTAGTTGATGTGAAAGAAAAGAAAAAAAAAAAAGAAAAAAAAAAGAGAGAGAGCTGATGTCGGTTTAGTGTAGAAGAAAAAACAAATTTTAACGGAGATTAAGGGGGTGTTATTGGATTGAGTATTTTAATAGATTTTAATTAATCCAGGACATTAGTGGATTTAAAAGTCTATTGC
>NW_010949193.1:0-236 GCF_000633955.1 Camelina sativa
TGGCCGTAATAGTTGGAGAGATCCGTCGTAGGTCACCTGCTTCCGATTTGACAAAGTAAGTCACTTTGCTTCACAATGCCCAGATAGGTTGCTTAAACTTGGTATAGCAGAACATAAGAAGATTGAACATAAGGACACAGAAGAAGCAGATCAGCTCATGATGCATGAGGTTGTTTATTTAAACGAAGAACGCTGCATGCTGAGTAAGTTTGAAGCAAATACAGTTGGAAGTAATG
>NW_010949194.1:0-236 GCF_000633955.1 Camelina sativa
AGCTAGAATTTTTATTTCATTAATAGTTTAGAAGTAGTAAATCACTCTTAAGCGCTTACAAGAGTGCAAACCCTAGCTTCTCTATAAACCTTACCTGGTCGGCACAGATAATTTTTGTTCGGAGCACAATGAGAATCTTCCGAACAAATACACAGCCCTTCCAATGCACAACCTGGCTTCACAATCGTTACGTTTCCTTTTAAACCAAAAATCTGATCAGTCCATTCTGTAGAAAA
>NW_010949195.1:0-236 GCF_000633955.1 Camelina sativa
ATTTAAACCACTTGTTTACTTTCCGTTTTCGATAGTTATTTTCATTCACAAACTTTTCTATTGTCTTAGCTACATTTAATCTACATATTTTCAGAGTGCAATTGTTTGATCTCTGAAGATCCGATCCTAAAGTGTTACAACGATACCATTAAATCGTGTTGAATACACATTAGGTTATTAATTGACCTTTGATCAGTTGCGTAGGTGTTGATTTGATTGTTTGTAAAAAACTACTC
>NW_010949196.1:0-236 GCF_000633955.1 Camelina sativa
CACCCATTTCCTTCCTTTTTTTGCTCTCTCACTATCCCTCTCTCTCTTTTCTCTCTTATTTTGGTCTCAAAAATGGCATCAAAAGGAAATAAACCAATAAGAAGAACAAACACAAGAAGAAGTAAAAGAATCCATTACAAGAACACATCTCCTCCTCCATGTAGTACTATCATCAATAGTGACGTCACTTCGACGTCATCTTCACCTACTACTTCACCCGCATCAACGGCCACGCC
>NW_010949197.1:0-236 GCF_000633955.1 Camelina sativa
TTTTTTTTTTTTTTTTTTTTTTTTCTTTTTCTGATTTGGATTTTGTTTGTGGGTATTGTTAAAGAGACGAAAGATTTGGGTTTTGGACCTTTTGGTTAAGAAAGGATGATTCAGTCGTTGATGGTATCAGCTATACAGGTAGCAGAGCTATCAGTTAGCTCCGTTGTTCATATGGTTTATGGGCTTTACATATTCAGCTCCGCTGTCGCCGGTGATCTCACTCAGACGTTGACTGA
>NW_010949198.1:0-236 GCF_000633955.1 Camelina sativa
AAGGAAGAAGCTGATGCAGCATGGGAAAAAGAATCTCAAATGAGAGATAGTCTTAAAGAAGTGGAAGATGAGGTGATTTATCTTCAGGAAACTCTCAGGGAAGCGAAAGGTGAAACCTTGAAACTAAAGGGGAAAATGTTGGATAAAGAAACTGAGTTTCAAAGCATTGTTCATGAGAACGATGAACTCAGAGGGAAACATGATGATTCTCTGAAAAAGATCAAGGAGTTATCTAA
>NW_010949199.1:0-236 GCF_000633955.1 Camelina sativa
AAAGCAAGCCAAAGACGACGAGCACCAAAACCAGGAGGTGCAGTCCAAAGAAACCGAAGCTTAGAACGAAACCCTAAATAGATCAATCCGGTCCATCTAGGACGCCAAGACCATCCGATCAATAAACCGATCATAACAGCAAGCCAAATCGGGACTGCACATAGCAAGACGTCGACGAATGTTTCTGTAAACGAAGGGTTCTTGAAGAAATGCAACAGATCAGAATAAGTCTCATC
>NW_010949200.1:0-236 GCF_000633955.1 Camelina sativa
AAATATTCTAAGATTGTCAACAAAGGAAAATTACATTTGCACTCAGTTATCTCCTCTTTGTTACAATTTTCCGTGGTAAATATACAGACGAGAAAATTTCTAGTCACTGATACGTTCTCTGCGATTATTAAACAGGAGTGATCTGGTCTGTAACAGAAGCTAAACCGTGCATTAACCTGACAATTTCACTTGTGTCATCCAGGTAATACTTGGCCTTGCTAGGCTTTTGTCCGACA
>NW_010949201.1:0-236 GCF_000633955.1 Camelina sativa
ATCAAGTAATTCCCAAAAGGATCCATCATAAGCTCAACAACATGAGGAATCACCTCATTGAAAATGATCATAGCATCTAAAGCACTTCCATCTTCAAAGATCCTCTGTAAGAATCTGCATCCATGCTGATCTTTAGCCATTATGTAAACATATCCCTGGTACTCAGATACTTTAGGAAGAAGACTCTGTGGAGGCTTGTTACTGCTACTGCCTTGATGATCAAACAATGTTCGATG
>NW_010949202.1:0-236 GCF_000633955.1 Camelina sativa
ACCATTGCTGTGAATAGTTGCAGCAAGTCTGGGGACTGGGAATTTGCATGTAGTATATACAAGGACATGAAAGAAAAAGGTGTGGCCCCTGACGAGGTATGTTACATCATGCTCAAAGTTACAGATCTTTATGAGGCAAGTGTTTACTTACAGAAATGTATACAAACATATATATGTAATCTTGGTTTTGATCTTTGCAGGTGTTTTTCAGTGCACTTATCGATGTTGCAGGACAT
>NW_010949203.1:0-236 GCF_000633955.1 Camelina sativa
ATGGAGAGGATATGCTCATATTATTTGTTAGAATAAAATAAAATAAAATTTCTTGAAGCAAAAAGCCAAAATGTATAGAAAGTTAGTGTCCTTTGATGGCTCATCAAAAATAGAAAGGAAAGTGTGAAAGCTCTTTACTAGTTGCATGTGCCATCGAAGGCAAAATCAAAAGAATCTTATGTTTGGGCCTAGTGCTTCGGTCACAAGCATTAAATTCATCCTTAATAAGTTAATTT
>NW_010949204.1:0-236 GCF_000633955.1 Camelina sativa
TCCAAGTTGGGTGTTAGAGATTTTTGGACACCGGACAATCACTACCGGTGGTCTTCCTCAAGGTATGGTGGTCATTCCTCTGCAAGTGTAGATTCTGTATATCCATCACGTCTTTTATTATGTGGGGTGGACGTTGGGGAGCTTGAGAAACTGAGATCAAGAAAGGAGGAGTTAGAAGACGCTATTTCATCCATTGAGGAAACTCTCAAGAGTCTTCAAACAGAGCAAAGACTTTT
>NW_010949205.1:0-236 GCF_000633955.1 Camelina sativa
AAAGCCTTCCATGAGCAACTCTCTGTTGCTGAGATTACCAACACTGCTTTTGAGCCTTCTTCTATGATGGCCAAATGTGACCCTCGTCATGGTAAGTACATGGCTTGCTGTCTGATGTACAGAGGTGATGTCGTCCCCAAGGACGTGAATGCTGCTGTTGGCACCATCAAGACCAAGCGTACCATCCAGTTTGTTGACTGGTGTCCAACTGGATTCAAGTGTGGTATCAACTACCA
>NW_010949206.1:0-236 GCF_000633955.1 Camelina sativa
TCAACAAGAACCGTGCGAGCTTTAGAAGAAGTTGAAGCCTTTGCTTTACAAGCAGGGGATCTAAAATTTGTGGCTAACCAATTCAGGCGTTTACATAGCAAGAAGCTGCAACACACATTCCGTTATTACTCTCACCAGTGGAGAACTTGGGCTGCTTGTTTCGTACAAGTCGCTTGGAGACGGTATAAGAGGAAACTGTTGGCAAAGAGTCTTAGCTTGGCTGAGTCATTCTCTTC
>NW_010949207.1:0-236 GCF_000633955.1 Camelina sativa
TACACGAAAGCTTATAGATCGATCCTTGAAACAACAATTCGCAATCTGTAGGGAAAAAAAAAAAAAAAACTTCGATCGATCACGAGATTAGAAGAAGAGATCTAATTTGGGAGATAAAAAATACGATTCTTTTTTTTTTAAGAACTGTGGAAAATAATATTGCATCCAACGCGTTTTGCTAACGGTTATATTTTCCAGAAGAAATGAAAATAATAGTTGTCAAAAAAAAAAAAAAA
>NW_010949208.1:0-236 GCF_000633955.1 Camelina sativa
ACACGTCGATCTCGGCGCCAATCTCCACATGCCGAGCTAACGTCTCGCTCGTAGGAAACCCGACTTCACTAACGCGGAGCTCATTGGTGCCGATCCCGTTCTTCTCGCCGCTCACTCACGCTCTCGCACTCGCTACCCTCACATTCGACGCCCTCACGCCTGCCTACCTCACGCTTGCCGCACTCAAGCTTGCTGCCTTCATTCTCTCGCGCTCGCCGCCCTCATGCTCACCGCTC
>NW_010949209.1:0-236 GCF_000633955.1 Camelina sativa
AGTCCTGAGAGGATCATGGACAAACTATGTTCCAAAGGCGGCGGCTCCATAAAGACCATCGAGATCGTCGAGCCACCCAAGCCTCCTCAGCCACAGCCACAACCAGCTCCTCAAAAGCCTAAAGATCCTGAGAAGCCTAAAGCTCCAGAGAAGCCCAAGGAACCTGAGAAGCCTAAGCAGCCTGAAAAGCCTAAAGAACCCGAGAAGCCTAAGCAACCCGAGAAGCCTAAAGAACC
>NW_010949210.1:0-236 GCF_000633955.1 Camelina sativa
AATCCCAGCTTGCTCCTTCTTGATGAACCAACTTCAGGTCTTGATTCGACCACTGCTCACCGCATTATAACCACAATCAAACGGCTGGCTTCTGGAGGAAGAACAGTCGTCACCACCATTCATCAACCATCAAGCCGTATATACCATATGTTTGACAAGGTGGTTTTGCTCTCTGAAGGAAGTCCCATCTACTATGGCTCTGCATCTTCTGCTATGGAATATTTCAGTTCTCTTGG
>NW_010949211.1:0-236 GCF_000633955.1 Camelina sativa
ATAGACTTTTTGGGTACTGAAATACAGATGTACGGAATAAGAAACTCTGACTTTTCCCCTCTTAACACCAAAAGCTTTAATAGTCTTAGCACAGATTTTTTAAAGTATTTTGATTCCATCATAAAAGTTGCTGATGAATAAAGCTAAACTTCAAGATGTTGGCGAGCTTTGCTATCGACATATTCATCCGAATTTCTACAAAAACGGAATACCATCTACCAATCGATTCAAGCCAT
>NW_010949212.1:0-236 GCF_000633955.1 Camelina sativa
AACACAGCCCTTGAGACTTCAGCCTCATGTTGTTCTTTCTCATGCTTTTTTGAAATCACCAGTTTTAGAAGCTTCTTCAGGTCCTCGTTACTCGGGTCATTCTTGATTCCCTTTTCACAATAAGATTTTGCTTCGTTCAGCAAATCCAGTGACATTGATGCCTTTGCAGCTCGATAAACCGCCTTTGCAAACCACCAAAACCAGTCAGGGAAACGCCCAAAACGCTACAACGAAAT
>NW_010949213.1:0-236 GCF_000633955.1 Camelina sativa
CCATTTGGCACGAACGAAACGGGCGGAAGCATGGTGACCCTCCGAAGCCATCCTCCCGCTTCATACAGATTATTGATCAACAGATGAAAAACCAACTCCTCGCTATTGGTCTCCTAGGGGATAGATGCTATGAAAACGGATTACTCTCTTGGCTAGGGACAAGATATTAATCTCATAATTTATTTAAACTCTGTTTAAAACTATCAAAGCCCTGAAACACAAGTTGTACAAACGTA
>NW_010949214.1:0-236 GCF_000633955.1 Camelina sativa
TTTCTCATTGCATTTTTAAACTTAGGATTATTTTAAATTAAATCAATGAGTTTAAAATTAAAATTTTGTTTTATCTATTTAATGGTATAGTGATATAAATATAATGTGAAACATAAAATATGTGAATTTGATTTTTAGAAGACATCAAAACTTTCTACGACACCTTAAAATTTTTTTCCAAGTTCAAATATGAAACAACCCGACCCTTTTTTTTTTTAATAATAACATTAAATACA
>NW_010949215.1:0-236 GCF_000633955.1 Camelina sativa
ACTATTATTAAACTTCATACTTTGTTAAGCATGATATTCTTTTTTTTTATAATATTTTTAAAAATGTTTATTTTATAGAAATACATTAAATAAATTTTATTCAATTGACCCGTGGTCGAACCGGTTGACCCGATGACCCGGTGACCCGAGAGCTAGTCCGGTTCACGGTCCAGGTCGGGTTTCAAAACATTGTTATGCCCTTTTAGTTTTGTTTATTTAAAAAGTTATTTACAACA
>NW_010949216.1:0-236 GCF_000633955.1 Camelina sativa
ACCCTCAAATGGTTTGCACAAGCTGAGCTCATTCATAGCCGGTGGGCAATGCTGGCAGTGACCGGTATCCTAATACCGGAATGTCTCGAGCGGTTAGGTTTCATCGAGAATTTCTCATGGTACGACGCAGGGTCACGTGAGTACTTTGCGGATTCCACTACGTTGTTCGTGGCTCAATTGGTATTAATGGGATGGGCAGAAGGTAGAAGATGGGCCGATTTGATTAAACCGGGGTC
>NW_010949217.1:0-236 GCF_000633955.1 Camelina sativa
TGCGTCTAAAGGTCTCTCGGGACTGGTTTCATCTGGTTTTGGAACCGTCGCGCGAGCCTCAGGTTCTTCTTCATCATCATCTTGTTTCATGTACAGTCCGAGTTGCTCAAGTGGGTTACTTCCTCTGAGGTTGAAACTTTCAAGTGCATCTAAAGGTCTCTCTGGGCTTGTTTCATCAGCTGAGCTTGTTAATTGCTCAGGTGCACTCGAACTCAGCATCTCTAGGTCCTCGAGAA
>NW_010949218.1:0-236 GCF_000633955.1 Camelina sativa
GCATGCTTGTAATGCAATTTTGGTGAAGGAAGAAGACAATGATACTACGGTTGCAGATCCAGCATCGACCGATACACAGCAGCATCGATCGATGCAATCACCACCTAGCGTCGATCGATGCTCCATCAGTTTTGATCGACACTCCCCACAGACAGCTTCAGTTTCTCTCCGAGTTGAACCATCTGATTTAGAGCAAGCTTATAAGCCTAAGGTTCCTTTTCCTAAGCCTAGGAGGT
>NW_010949219.1:0-236 GCF_000633955.1 Camelina sativa
AAAAAAATGGCACAAGCTACGCGTCAGTCTTCTCTCGAAGGGGAGCTTGAGGTAGATGTTGAGATCAAAGCTTCGGCAAAGAAGTTCCACCAAATGCTCGCTGGAACACCACAAGATCTTGCAAAAGCAACTCCTGACAACATCCAGGGATGTGCTGTGCGTGAGGGAGAGTTTGGCAAAGTTGGCAGTATCATTTTCTGGAACTATGCTATTGGTAAAGACAAAAGCTTATTGGC
>NW_010949220.1:0-236 GCF_000633955.1 Camelina sativa
TAAGTCCTTTTCTTTTGTTTGAGATTCTCTCTTTTCATCCATATACCAAAAAAAAATAAAATAAAATAAAAGTAGAGATTTTTCAGAAACAATATCGCTCGCTCTGTTAGCCTCGTATCCCAAAAAAAAAACCCACCATTAAAATTCTTCTCTTTCGTTCTCTTACCATTCGATTTCTCAATAATCGTATTGCATCCTCTTGTTTCTGCATGTCCTAGTTTGATGACACATCTGAC
>NW_010949221.1:0-236 GCF_000633955.1 Camelina sativa
AAACGTTTTATTAGCGTTTGAAACAATCTAAAACTTTGAGAAATAACGCAGATTCGGAAGAACAAAGTGAGATTTCAAGTGAGTTTTCCGAATGAAAGCTCATTAAAAGGATCAGTGATTTCCATAGAACAGAACAAACCATCATTTCTCCTTGGCTGTGCTATGAACTACCTAATTTTGGAAAATGATAGATATAAAGAATGGTTTGTGTCGCGGTTTAGACTAACTTCGTTTAC
>NW_010949222.1:0-236 GCF_000633955.1 Camelina sativa
TTGAGCTTGATTCACTTCCCATTTGCAAGAATTCGCCAAACACTTTATTGAATGTGAAAGATATGTTGTTTGGAATTGCAAGTCTTTACTGATAGTTGGAGGATGAACTGGATCGATGCATGGCAATAAGCAAGGAAAAATATTTTTAAGTATGTTGATTGATCTTAGCACCGTTAGACTATCTTTAAAGACTATAGCTTGAATCCTTCGCTTAGCACAAAAAGGTTATGAGTCCC
>NW_010949223.1:0-236 GCF_000633955.1 Camelina sativa
CCTGGTATCTCATCTAAACTCAAAACACAGCCTGATCCATCATCAGTGGAAGACTCTTCGATTAGCCTTTCAAGAAGCCCACTTCTAGAGAGCAATGGGAACTACACACAAATCAAAAAACACATTACACAATTAGAAAACAACCAACTTGAATCATCAAGCTGTCACATTTATGCAATTACATCAAAATTTTAACCTTGTGGAGATGAAACTTCATGTCTCCAACTTCTATGGTA
>NW_010949224.1:0-236 GCF_000633955.1 Camelina sativa
AAACAAATATTCACCATTCTTCTTTTCCAGAGCCTGCAGTTGAAAATATTTAAATCAGCAAATGGTGTAATTTCAAAATAAACACATGTAAGATACATTTCATCAATACTACTAAAAAACTAGTCTCTCACCTTGTTTGCTTCGTTAGCAGAAGCAAACTCAACAAAGCCACAGGACCGACGCTTGCCATTGGGGTTTAGAGCAATTTGAACACGAACAAGTTTGGCAACATCTTT
>NW_010949225.1:0-236 GCF_000633955.1 Camelina sativa
GCAAAAGCAGCCGTTTCCACCGTCCTGCGCTGGCGCTGCTGGATGGTGGTGGCTCCGGCGTCCTCAAACTCCTTCACTACAGTGCTATAATACGCTTTGATATTCTTCACGAGCCTCACGTAGTACAGCTTCAGCCACTTGAGTCTCATCCTGGTCACCACCCTCTTAAGCGAGAACCTACCACGTGGTGTACTGTTTTTACCGCCGAGACGAACAACTTGTGGCTTACGCCGACG
>NW_010949226.1:0-236 GCF_000633955.1 Camelina sativa
TTCTTGGAATCTTGCTGCTTAAAATAGAAGCTCCGGTGATCAAGTGATTTGTAATGGTTTTTCGCATACACATCCGCCCAGACCACATTAAAACCTTCCCGGCATTTTGTCCATTCATCTTGTTTCTGCTTCAATCGAGTTAGAATTACAGGAAGAGCAGAGGCTGGATTCTTACGTATCATGTCTGTCACGTCAAGACCATGGTCACCATAAAGCCTCTCTATGCACCTTAAATT
>NW_010949227.1:0-236 GCF_000633955.1 Camelina sativa
ATAAGATGTCGACATGTGTCCAGATTACTGCTTAACATGACCGCGACATGTGTCAAATTAACGATCTTAGATTTTGACACAAGTTAATCACTAGAAAAAAAAAAGTTAAAAAAATACTTACCAAACAAAAAAAAAACTAATCCAAAAACAAAATAAAAATATTTACCTATCACCGTCAGGAAATAGAGCATGTCTTATTATATAAAGATGTATATTAAGTGGTATCCTATATCAAA
>NW_010949228.1:0-236 GCF_000633955.1 Camelina sativa
CTGAAAAGGTCTGTTGGTAAATCTGGTTGAACTCTCTTTCCTGAATGAAAACTAAACTCCTGTGTAGGATTTCCAAAAACAGTTCAAGTACTCATTAGGAAACTCCATTCACAGACATACCAGAAGATCAAGTGCAAAGAATGACTGGTAAGACTACCCATACCAAAGGCACTGTTGTTTCTCGCTTGCTGTTTTTGAAAATTCCCATGTCTCCTCTGCTTGAAAGTATCTATTTT
>NW_010949229.1:0-236 GCF_000633955.1 Camelina sativa
ACATTTTAACCCCATAAACACTAACAAAGCTGTTTAGTGCTTCTAAGAAACATTTTCTTGGTTTTAGACTGTTTTGGGACAAAATGGGTATTGGTGGCTTTTAAACTCTCCACATCTTTCTCAAACTCTTATAACTAGTCAGTTGCATTGGATTAAGAAACATTTTAACCCTAGAAACACTAACAAACTTGTTTAGTGGTTCTAAGCAATGTTTTCTTGGTTTTAGCCTGTTTTGG
>NW_010949230.1:0-236 GCF_000633955.1 Camelina sativa
TAGGAGACTGTATATTACAAGACTTACGTCCAGAAATGTTGAAGTTAACCAGCCCTCTGCTTAATGTGTCAGCCCAGATGGTTGATTTTGGCTCAAACTTTTTCTGACTTTGAGGAACAACAATCTCAATTGCTCCTGTTAAAGGTGTGAGAGATGGTTGAGATGCTGAAGTCTCCAAGGAACTTAGTCCAGCTGGTGCAAACATATCTCCAACGACATTGTTACTATTCCCGTGC
>NW_010949231.1:0-236 GCF_000633955.1 Camelina sativa
TGAAGGGGAGAGCCATTTACACAACCATCACCAAACACAAACAAGGTAAAAGATGCAGACACTGTTAGAACACGAAACAAATACTCAACTAAGAGTTCCACATTTAGTTCCCCACATAACATCAATGTTTGTAAATAAAATCGCCCCCAACAAAAGCTCCCCAAAACTATTAAAAAAGAGCAAAAACAGAACTATTTCAAAATTAATACAAACGCAAACAAAAACTAACAAAAAAA
>NW_010949232.1:0-236 GCF_000633955.1 Camelina sativa
ACAGAATAATCTTCAGGTATGACGTTTGCTCTCTACACTATGGTTTTCCTCTTACTTGTTTGCTTCTTTACACCATTTTCATAACTTAGGATCCTTCTGGCAAGAGGAGAGTCATATGCGATGAGAAGCTGAAAGAACTTTTTGAAGTTGATTCACTGGAAGACACATCCATCGGTCTCAAAACATCTGTCTGACCAACCACTTCATCAAGACTGAACAATGACTCTTTTAGGAAG
>NW_010949233.1:0-236 GCF_000633955.1 Camelina sativa
CTCCAGTTCCTCTCAGATTCCGATCTACGACGTATCCCACCCTCAGGCTCCGCCGTCACCACTCTCTACGAAGCTTCCGGCCGTACATTCTTCGGATCCGGATCCGTTAACGTAACCCGTGACCCGGCTTCAGGATCAGTCACGATCGGATCTCCGAGCACCAAAAACGTCACCGTTTTAAAGCTTCTCGAAACGAAACCTCCAAACATAACCGTCCTCTCCGTCGACTCACTCAT
>NW_010949234.1:0-236 GCF_000633955.1 Camelina sativa
GGTCAGTTAGGAAATACAGCAGGATATAATCATTTGCCCAAACATGAGAAGACAAAAGCTACTTCAAGAACAAAGAGAAATATGGGGGTTATAAACCCAAGAAAGCATAAAAAAGAATTTCCAAACAACACAGGTAACGCATTTAGACATTCTGCATACCATATGCAAGATACAAGAAGTAAGAAGAGCACTGGAAGCCATACCTTATCAAAATTCACTACAAATATGGCACTTGG
>NW_010949235.1:0-236 GCF_000633955.1 Camelina sativa
AATTATCCAACTACAAACCATCATTATACAGTCTCAAATACCTCTTTAAAAACAACATTAACTGTTTTATTCTGGCATTTTCCATCTTTATCTGTAAGTAACACCTTGAATTCTTTTCTGATTGTGACTCGAGAGAAGACAACATAAAGCTGTCCATGTGTGAAAACCGGTTTTGGTAGAAACAATCGTTGTTCTAGCGTATGACCTTGACTTTTGTTTATAGTAATTGCAAACGC
>NW_010949236.1:0-236 GCF_000633955.1 Camelina sativa
CCGAGCATACAAAGACCACGAACCAAGGCATTGTAAGTAACGGTATTTGAAGGGTAACCATGATCCTCCATCTTCTCAACGAGCTGCATCGCGTAACCAACGTTACCTTTCTTACAAAGCTGGTTAACTAGGTAAGTGTAAGCAGAGGCATCGGGTATAATCCCAGAGCTAACCATAAGCTCAATGACACGAATGGCTTTCTTCAATCTATTAGCTTTGCAGAGATCGTACAAGAG
>NW_010949237.1:0-236 GCF_000633955.1 Camelina sativa
AAAGACATACATGACGCTGTATGTGCTGAGTTTTTGTTGGGGGCAAAGGATGGTTTCGGGTTTGAATTGTCATATTCTTGTTACCCGTAACAAGTCGGAGAATCGCAGCATGCATAACATTGATGTAGATTGGACCAGCATGCTGACAAGTACCATTGTGTAACACGGTGTATCCTAAACTTCCATCTGGATGCTGGCCATCCATTAAAATTGCCCCATACCTAAAGACACTCACA
>NW_010949238.1:0-236 GCF_000633955.1 Camelina sativa
TCAAGTGCATCTTGGAACTCTTTAGATTGGTGAAGATTGTCATCTGTTACAAGGCGTTTTGCTTCAGTGAACTTTTGACGAACAAGAGCCATCTGTTTCTCAGTCGTACTTTCATCAAATCTTCCTTTTCTAGGCGAGCTATCCCTTGAGCGACTCACCTTCTGAGGCGACTGCCACATTTCATACACGTCTTTAAACTCTCTACTGAGATCCTGATACTTTTGGACCTCATTATC
>NW_010949239.1:0-236 GCF_000633955.1 Camelina sativa
AAAAAAAAAAGATTTGATAAGAAAGGAACAATCAAAGAAAAGGCCAAACAAATTGATTGATATTTTTTGTAAAGCTTACGTAAAACTTTATATATAAAAAAAAAAAAAAAAAACGTAAATGGATATAAGATTTGATCGCACAACACAAAGACACGAGTGGTGAGAAAAGAAAGAAGAAAAAGAAAGAACCCAAATGGATCACACATCTCATCAATTCTCCTTAAATGGCTAAAAAA
>NW_010949240.1:0-236 GCF_000633955.1 Camelina sativa
CGAAAGAGAGTCAATGCAGAAATGAAAGCTCTCAAGGAATCAGAGGCGAGAACAAAAGCCGTGCATGCTTTAGCAAAATCAGAAGTCAGATACAGAAAGTACTCCATCGAGGAGATTGAAGATGCAACAGAGTTCTTTGATGAGAAGTACAAGATCGGAGAAGGCGGTTATGGACCTGTCTACAAGTGTTATCTGGATCACACACCTGTGGCTGTGAAAGCTTTGCGCCCAGATGC
>NW_010949241.1:0-236 GCF_000633955.1 Camelina sativa
AAGCGGACGGCATTCTATGAGGAAAGAGACGTAGCTACTTATTTTCGCAGTCATGTCCCTGTTAAGATTCTTCTCAGGCGGTGTCGAATAATCTTTGACAACCTCTTGAAATGCTTGGAGCATCGCAATACACCTGGCATTGCCACCAGAGATATCCCCAGAAAGATATTGAAGACCAACCTGATAACCACAACAACTGATACTCATTCAGTACACAAGTAACATTCATCTTAAAG
>NW_010949242.1:0-236 GCF_000633955.1 Camelina sativa
TTGGCATTGAGGTCATTGTATCCTGAGTCGATTTTGTTGCTCATTTCTGCGAATCGTTTCGCAATGTCCATAGAAGCTGTAGCCTGTTGCTGAATCATTTGCTAAATAAGACCTCGTAACTCGGCTTCTTGTGACTGGTTCGGTGGACCTTGGTGCTGTTGGAATCCTAGTGGTTGGTTGTAGGTGCCGTGGTATGGTTGCTTAGGCGCATAGCCTTGGTTGTACTGGACAAAAGG
>NW_010949243.1:0-236 GCF_000633955.1 Camelina sativa
AAACTCTTGTTTCCCACCATTATCTCTCTTCCTTTAACGATTGCTTTAACTCCATTTCCAGTGACAGACACAAAATCACGGGCTTCAGGCCACGCAGGGTTCTCTTCGTCATCTCTGAATTTCTTACCATACTCAACAATGGCCTTTGCTAACGGATGCTCACTGTTTACCTGATAAAAGGACAGTGTCATCATAGTGATATCATTTTTCATGTAGGCCATGAGTTTCGAAAATTT
>NW_010949244.1:0-236 GCF_000633955.1 Camelina sativa
CTTCTTATGAACGATGATCAAATCCACTGGTTTTCCATCATAAATTCACTTATGATCGTCCTTTTCCTCTCTGGAATGGTAGCCATGATCATGATGAGAACTCTGTACAAGGATATCTCAAACTATAATCAGCTCGAGACCCAAGATGAGGCTCAGGAAGAGACTGGATGGAAGCTTGTACACGGAGATGTCTTCAGGCCACCAGTGAACTCTGGATTATTGTGTGTTTATGTTGG
>NW_010949245.1:0-236 GCF_000633955.1 Camelina sativa
AACATAAAAGCCAATGGAAGTTGCAATCAAACCAAAAGCTTTTCAATCGTCTTGTAACAATTTTTGCAACTGCTGTCACTAACTTTAAAGGGAATTAGAACCAAAAAAAACACCCCAAAAGAGACTCTAGAACTCAGGGGAGATCCATTAAAACCAAAGGACCTTAACAACCCCAAAAACAAAAGCCAAACCTAAGACAATAAGAGATTTGTAAACTAGAAGGAGACTTTTTGAAC
>NW_010949246.1:0-236 GCF_000633955.1 Camelina sativa
ATTCCTAGATTTCCTGGTCAGCCGTGTACTCTAGACCATTTGCAGGTCGTGCTCCTTATTTCAGTGATAGCATTTAACGAGACGAAGATATATACATGTTAAAATGTTGCTAAGGTGTGATGGTGTTTATTTTTCATTGATTTTAGATTCTTGTGAAGGTTGTTCCAATAAGGCAGGGACATGAGCTTCTTGTTTCATGGCCTGTAACTCCTAGCATTCTCCATTATGAAGAAGGA
>NW_010949247.1:0-236 GCF_000633955.1 Camelina sativa
AGCATTGATGTAAGATTGTTCAACCAATCTTAACATCTTTAAAGAGGCAACTCTAACAATGAATAAGCCCACATTATCACCCCGGTATCGTTCTATCATCATAGTTTCAAGAACACGACAACCAGATAAAAGCATTGGAACAAATTCGTCGCTTGGGTACGTCAATGATAGAAGTGCCAGATTTTTGAGGGATGGGAAAGAAACCAATGAAAACGAATCCTTAAGAACCACATTGT
>NW_010949248.1:0-236 GCF_000633955.1 Camelina sativa
GGGGCGCTGAATTTGAGACACTGTACACGAAGTATGAAAGAGAGGTGAATCCCTATTCATCTATGTATATGCTGCTTCGTTAGAAACTTAAATTCCTGTTATCTCAATACCAGTTATGTTTGTTCAAATCTTTAGGGAAAAGCCAAGAAGGTTGTTCAGGCGCAGCAGCTTTGGTATGAAATATTGACATCCCAGGTAGAAACAGGAACACCATACATGCTTTTCAAGGTTAGTAC
>NW_010949249.1:0-236 GCF_000633955.1 Camelina sativa
AAAAAAAAAAAACTCAAACAAGATATTGAACCCATGGTACACATGATTTGTAGTGTCTTTTTCACTAACTTGATCATGCTATACCATTTACTATAAATTTATCATTATAGACCACACATAATTGAGACTTACACTCACAACAAGCTCAAACCAGAAAGGCAAGAATGAATCATCTCATAATGAAGTGACCTCACCCGTTTATGAGAACTTTCGACCCAATACTTATTAGGCTTGGA
>NW_010949250.1:0-236 GCF_000633955.1 Camelina sativa
TTTTTTCTTAAATCTTTATTTTGTCAGCTTAATTTTCTATTCTGTGAGATTAACCGCTGAACTCAAGATCCGAGATATATTTATCCGCTCTGTACCTCAAAATTATAATTTTAGTAATTTAGTCAGATTGGTTTTCTAGATTTTTAAATGAGCTTACCTGGATATCCTATGTGTGAATTCTGTAGGAATCCATTCTATTCTATGGTGATAATGAATTACTCGCATGTCTACACATG
>NW_010949251.1:0-236 GCF_000633955.1 Camelina sativa
TGAAAATCTGTAGGATGTATTCAACTTGCTACCTAACTTGAACGTCAACGAATTGGTTAAGGCCTTTTCAGGTTTGCCTTTTTCTGCCTTGAAGTTTTATTCTCGCATTTGCACTCTTTCCCTGACTTTATTCATTTTGTGCAGTAAAAACAAATGACATGATGCTCGTTATCTACCTTTCTTCCCTCATCCGTAGTGTAATTGCCCTCCACGATTTGATCAACAACAAGGTTAGA
>NW_010949252.1:0-236 GCF_000633955.1 Camelina sativa
ACACAGTCAGAGACTGATACACACTCGTTAAAACTCAAAGGATTCAAAGCAGGATTCTTTTGTTTTGTTCCTAATCAAACTTACCTCTTGTAGCCTCCAAATGCCAGTACACCTCTGAATTGAAGCGATCAACGAGCACAATGCAACAACGTGATTAGGTTGAACCAACTTTGACACATCTGAAATGGTCACTCCCTGCAAAAGCCAAGAGAGATCTTTAGATGTATCCATAGTCT
>NW_010949253.1:0-236 GCF_000633955.1 Camelina sativa
ATATGCATGTCCTTTGTGCTCAGCAAAAAATACCCTTTTTTATAGACCAACCAAAAAGACATGACCATACCCTCATCCTTTTCCCTAGACAAGCTTCCTTAACTTGCAATATTTGTGGTTTGGTAAATAAACTTCATCTCACCTACGTCTGCCCTATATGTGATTTCGTAGCCCATAGTGATTGTATCTATATCCCACAAACCATAAGAATATCTCGCCACCACCATCGTGTCTCT
>NW_010949254.1:0-236 GCF_000633955.1 Camelina sativa
CGCTCAACTCTGTAACTGCATCCGATTCCAGCTCCCCATGCTCGAGAGCGGACATTGTTCCTTAGCTTGGAGGTGTAGTCTAACCAATTTCTTAGTTAGAATGAAAGTTCGATAAAAGTTCTTTCTTGTTGTAAACAGAGACGCAATATAGTATGAAGTTTTTGCCCATGGACATGGAACACTTAATTTAAGGAATAATAAGCAAGATAGAGGTAAGCTAACTTACAATCTTGTGA
>NW_010949255.1:0-236 GCF_000633955.1 Camelina sativa
CACCAAAACACACCCTCCACATCGTACCTCACTCCACGCTTGCTCCTATTCGCCTCTGCTTCGATTCCTACCATGAGAGCCTTCTTAGGGTTTTACATCCTCTGTCTCTTTATCGGACAAGATCTTCCCTTTCTAGTCGCAGATGACGTCAATGCCATAAACGACTCTAACCAGAATCTCTGTTTTGCTAACCGATTATCTGATTTTCTCCCACCACCGTACAGCAATATCTCCGA
>NW_010949256.1:0-236 GCF_000633955.1 Camelina sativa
CCAAAATGTAAAGTACAATATACCTGCACTAGCAGTTCATCGGATTTGACAGAGCTAATAAGTATTGAGAAGAGGGACAAGTCCAGTTTACTAAGAAGGAGAGTTGCCTCTGCTAAAAGAATTGCAGCAGACATAATCCCCATAACTACTGCCAACACCATCTGAATTTGTTTCTTCAATATACACCTCCACATAAATTCTGCCAATAGTAATAATGTACATAAGTATTCTCATGC
>NW_010949257.1:0-236 GCF_000633955.1 Camelina sativa
CGTGGCTCCATAGCAACTCAGTGCGTTCGTCGGTGATGTTGCCTCGATTTGAGTTACCTTCGGCCTTCAAGGTTGCTTTGTCGTGCTGATTCCCGTACCAAGCTTGCAGATCCCAGGCGGTGATGGTGCTTTCACTGCTTTGGGTTCTTTCCAGGCGATCAGCAAGAAAGGTACCGATGTTGCCAGTGTCTTCCATTTTGCTTGCCATTTGGCCCGCATTATCCGAGAACAAATAA
>NW_010949258.1:0-235 GCF_000633955.1 Camelina sativa
GGATTGTCACACATTCTCACCTAGAAACATTAACAAAGCTTTTTACTGCTTGGAATCAATGTCTTCTCTGTTTTAGCCTATTTGGGGACAAAATCTGTATAATTGTTGTCTAAACACTTCAAATTCAACCCAAATTCTTTTAATTAGTCATATGCTTTGGACTGTTACATATTTTGACCATAGAAACAGTAAAATGCTGTTTACTGCGTCGAATCAATGTTTTCTCGGTTTTAGC
>NW_010949259.1:0-235 GCF_000633955.1 Camelina sativa
GCAGAGGTGGGATCATAATGCCTAGCTTCCCCAAACTATCTCCATTAGTGAGATCATCCCTAGGGTATCCGTTTAACGTGGTTTCCAAAAGACTCTTAACCAGGTCTAGCAACAGTGATAGCTTGAGGTTTACTAGCAGTCTTCGGACTAGAGAGACCATTAAGCTTATCGAAAGTTGTTTAGAGTATGGAAGAGTAAAGTTAAGACCAAACCCGGATAAGTATTGGACTCGACA
>NW_010949260.1:0-235 GCF_000633955.1 Camelina sativa
CATGATATTAATAGCATATTTTCTAATCCAACTTTTGATTCAATTTTAGTTAAAATTGTATATTATTTTTTTAATATCATTAGATACAGTTTCTTGTAAAATACAGTTTCTTGGTGAGAAATTCTGCTTGGCTCTCATCTTCCATCTCATTAGATACAGTTTCTTGTAAAATAAAATCAGCACAATAAACTTTCATAATACTGTACTTAACTTTTTTGTGTTTACTATCCCCACA
>NW_010949261.1:0-235 GCF_000633955.1 Camelina sativa
ATACGCGCCTCGGCTTCATAGAAGAGAGAATTAACAGTTTCTTCACGTTGGTCAGGGTGGAGATCGTTAAGGATCTTTGTTACATTGCTTGCTCCAAAGACTCGGTGAACACATATAAACTTTTGAGGATTAGTTGGTGGAAAATACGGCGCAAACACACATTCTTGAGTGCATTTGCGCCTCAAGAGCTTGCATGCCGCACAAGGTGTTGAAGCCATTCCCTCTCAAGAAACAA
>NW_010949262.1:0-235 GCF_000633955.1 Camelina sativa
GACAAAAGACCAACGAGAAGTGCATTGTTGTAAGTGGTTGGCTCGTTTTGCATTGGGTTTTCTCGCGAGTCAGTGAACGTCTCGTTGAAGAAAGGTCCACCTACGAGTGCACCATATGCTATGTTTGGGTTTGGCTTCGTTGAGTTAAACCATTTGAATCCATCTAAGCACCCTGTGGTTGCATCTGCGGGAATCGAAGCTCCTCTATGATGCACAAACTCTGGGTATTTGTCTC
>NW_010949263.1:0-235 GCF_000633955.1 Camelina sativa
AGAAGATGATAATTAAATTTTACTAATAAACATGATTTTTTTTTGTGTAACCATCAAAACTTTTATTCAATATATGTGAATTTAAACTAAAATATGAAAATAAAAAAGACATAGGTATAATCTATTACGACGCTAGTGATAAAAATAAAAATTGACAAAATGTTAGATATGTACATATCATGCTTTCTATAACAAATTTAGAATGAAATTGTTCGTGTTTGTTTTAATTGATTTT
>NW_010949264.1:0-235 GCF_000633955.1 Camelina sativa
TTTTCTTGCTTACTCTCCAACCAGGTCCATCATGACGAATTAGGAGCTGTTGTCGATTTGTTGAAAAGTGGAATGGTCACTGGTATTTCTGGCCATCAATACAAGCTTCATGATGATGCCAAATGTGATACAATGGGTGCTCTATGGCGTATTGTTGGTGTCAATGGCTCTGCCCAAAGAGTCTTCGGCGAAGCCACTGGTTTCTCTCTTTTATTGACGACCCTTCATACTTTTC
>NW_010949265.1:0-235 GCF_000633955.1 Camelina sativa
ACAATCATACATCGTGACCTCAAAGCTGGCAATATTCTCCTAGATGTTGATATGAACCCAAAAGTTGCTGATTTTGGAATGGCGCGAATTTTTGGGATGGACCAAAGTGGAGCTAATACAAAGAGAATAGCTGGGACACGGTATTTGCATATTACCCTTTATATGGCATATGGATGAAGCTTCAATATTCTTTTCATCCGCAGAAATGTACTTAATTTAATTAGCTTGTGTTCTA
>NW_010949266.1:0-235 GCF_000633955.1 Camelina sativa
GAAGGGGACGAGCAGCAGCTATTCACAACGAATCTGAAAGGGTAATAAAACAATTACACAACTTTTCTAGAAAAGCAATACTGACTCTTAGTTTGATGCAGAGACGGCGTGATAGGATAAACCAGAGGATGAGAACACTTCAGAAGCTGCTTCCTACTGCAAGTAAGGTAAATCTATATCCTAGAAGAAACTACTTTTAAAGTTTAAGAATTTTTCTATGTCTAAAACAGTTTCT
>NW_010949267.1:0-235 GCF_000633955.1 Camelina sativa
TGAAGCCATCATCTTATGTATCCGCACAAGCAAAAGCCAGTACAACGCCCGTAAGTGTCACCAGAAACTCTGCAAACCAAAAGGAGAAGGCAGAAGCTAAAAAGTGTATAGTCAAAAGCCAGAATGGTCTTAGAGGAGCTCCCATCAGCATGGGAAAGAGTATGCTTAAGCAGAATAACCAGAAACAGAACTGCAGAGACAACCAACCTTCAACGACCTCTGTTTCGAACCAAAA
>NW_010949268.1:0-235 GCF_000633955.1 Camelina sativa
GTTCAAAAGTGTATCGAATGTGTACCTGAAGAAAACATTGAATTCATTATTTCGACTTTCTTTGGTCATGTTGTGACCCTCTCCACTCACCCATACGGGTGCCGTGTTATTCAGGTTCTTGCTCTTTGTGTTTAAGAAATATGACACCTTTCTTGACCTTATGCTTCTACTTAAAACTCTTTTTCATTTCCTGTTGCAGAGAGTATTAGAACACTGCCATGACCCTGATACACAG
>NW_010949269.1:0-235 GCF_000633955.1 Camelina sativa
CTCAGGCCTATTATGAGTTAACGTTCTAAAGGTAGTGTATTTTTTCTTACATGAATCATACTTATTCTTAAAAGGGTTCCATTTCTTATATCCCCTCTTAAATGTCTCTTCGAACTTCATCATGATGTTATCTTTCCCCGTTTGATTCATTCCTGCACTTGTTCTATTTCCATTTTTTCTCTCATCCGCATAAAGTTTAAAGAATAACCGAGTTTCCTCATCGGTCCAAATCTAA
>NW_010949270.1:0-235 GCF_000633955.1 Camelina sativa
AGTTAGAGAGTCAGATAAGGAAACTACAAGACTTGGAAAGAGAACATGGTGAGAAATTTGATACGGCTATGGAGCTCTTGAAAAGTTTTAGGCAGAAAAGGGATGAGATTCGAATCGATCATGAGAACGCAGTAAAGGAAGTGAACGCACTGAGAAGACTTATTAAAGGAGATACTGGAGATTCTTCCGGGTCAGAAATGCTCGAGTACTCTTTTCTGGAAATCAATGAGGCTAC
>NW_010949271.1:0-235 GCF_000633955.1 Camelina sativa
TCAAATTATTAGTGTTTTTAGATTTAATCTATGGTAAATGACTACATATGTAATTTTTTAAACTCATGGTACATTGCAAAATAATATTTTATTTATATATATAATAATTTAGTTACCTTTTAATTGTATGATTTAGATGTTTAGTGTTTTTAGATTAAACTTGTGGTACATATGTAATTGAATATATAAAAAAAGATAAAAACAAATCTATTTACATCATCGTATATGGAACTAA
>NW_010949272.1:0-235 GCF_000633955.1 Camelina sativa
TACGGGTGTACCTAAATAACACTATTGAGTTTTATATTGCTAACCCGTGGGTTTGGATTCGGGTTAGGGTAATACCCGCTACCCAAACGGGTATCTATAAAACCCAAAAATATAGTAATATTTGCAATATTAATAATATTTAACATTGATATAATTCAATTATCCAAAATTATAATTGTAATTTTGGATATACCAATTAGTTTTATACCTAAATACCAAAAATAATCAAAATATC
>NW_010949273.1:0-235 GCF_000633955.1 Camelina sativa
TCTCTCTCTCGAGTAGATGAGAGTCGATGGGATAAGCAGCCGGAGGAACTTTTCACCTAAACATCATCCATGTCGACCGTCATGTTCCGTCGCGAAACCTCCGCAACGTCCCTCTTCGATGCTCTTGTCCCAGCGGCACCTCAAGATGTCCTCAAACAGAGGATTTCCTTCGTTTATCAGACTCCCACGGCCTACTCCTTCTCATGCTTCTTCCACAGCTGCGGCTGCTTATGGC
>NW_010949274.1:0-235 GCF_000633955.1 Camelina sativa
ATGTGTCTCTCTATGCAGGACACAAGCACCAGTTCTATTGTTGCCCGCAACATTCCTCCTTATGATGCCTCTGCAACTACTCCTCCTAAAGCTTATCCTTTAGATAAAATCATCGATGAGGATGAACGGGAAGCCCTTCAAGATATTTACCTCCTTCTCCAACAGGAATCCGTAGCAGCAGCAATCATCAGTGCTTACCCTGTATTTGTCCGCAACAGATTGCACAAGTTGCGAA
>NW_010949275.1:0-235 GCF_000633955.1 Camelina sativa
GAGTACTCCTCACCACTCTGCCACACGGGTCTCTGCACCGGACGCTGCTTCCTGGGGCAAAACCCGATCTGCTGTTGCCGCGTGGCGAATGTGGGACCGCCGTCATAATCACACGCGCCGAAGCCTCCGTCACGAACCCTCCCCGCCGCTCGAGCCGCTAGAGAACGGTTGAGGTTAGAAATCGAGGTTTTCTTAGAAGGAGGAGGCAGTGGAGGCAAAATTTTGCAGATTCCGT
>NW_010949276.1:0-235 GCF_000633955.1 Camelina sativa
TATTTTGCCCGCAGTGGTCCATAACAATGATTCCCACGTTTCACCATGTTGTAAAACCACAACAATATCGTTGTAAAGTTTGATAGCAAGATGTATCGTTACAGAACAAACAAGTTTGTTTTATTACAATTTTTTTGGTGCAGACGAAAGTAAATGACCACTGTTTTGGAATGAAAATTCGTTTCAGGAAATTTGGTGAATGTTGTTGGATTACAACATGTGTTGTTTTTCAACA
>NW_010949277.1:0-235 GCF_000633955.1 Camelina sativa
AAAACATATTTTGTTTCGGTTACTTAATTCATATCTCTAAAGTCTAAACACTAGGTCATTAAAATATTCCAAAAGATACGTAGACGTATTATTGAGTGAACAAAATAATGAGTGTATCTTTTTAATCTAACTTTTGATCGACTATAAAAAGGAGTCATCTCCCATTAGGTTTTGCCTGCCTCAAACAAATAGAGCTTATCTCATTCACTCACCAAACAACTCTCATCAATATAAA
>NW_010949278.1:0-235 GCF_000633955.1 Camelina sativa
ATCTGATTTCTCTAATTCGTAATCGGAATCGAATTTTGTGTTAATTTTAGTTAGGGTTTTTGAGCCGCGAGTGGATTCTGTGGGTTAGGTTGTGTGATTTTGCTTATTTCGTTATTATGGTTTGCTTTCAGATTTATACTGGAAGGCTGAGCATAGACTTTCTTGTTCATCTGAGGTATGCACTGCTACGGAACGGGATCGCTCCGAGAAATCTGTAAGTCTCCATTCCAAATCC
>NW_010949279.1:0-235 GCF_000633955.1 Camelina sativa
TCACCGTCGTGAGAATTTTTCGCTCCGACGAGAAAGATAACGTTAAAAGAGAAGAGAATTAAGAAGATGAAGGAGAAGGAGAAGGAGAAGGAGATAGTTCTTCTTCTTCTGACTATCTCCATTAATGTTGACTCTCTCATTCACCACAAAATTCTAAGACTCGTGTTGTGTGTGTACTTAACCATATATAGACCAAATCATTTGCTTTTCTATCTAACTTATAGACATGTCGATT
>NW_010949280.1:0-235 GCF_000633955.1 Camelina sativa
CATCCATCTCCTCTGGCGCAAATTAAGGTCCGGTTGCGTGAACAAGTACTTAAGACTTTGGTGGTCTGTAAATACTTGAACAGCTTCTCCATACAAATATGATCTCCATATCCTTAATGCGAACACCACGGCTTCCATCTCCAGGTCATGTGTGGGGTAGTTCTCCTCATACTTCCTTAGCTGCCTAGATGCATAGGCAATCACCCTATCACCTTGCATCAATACACATCCAACT
>NW_010949281.1:0-235 GCF_000633955.1 Camelina sativa
TTATCTCTAATGATGAGACTCTATTTACTTTCTTGACAAATAAAGATTCCCCTAAGTACAAATTAGTCCGGGTTGATCTAAAGGGACCAAACAATTGGACTAATGTTGTTGAAGAACACGAGAAGGATGTCCTAGCATCACCTTGTGCAGTCAATGGCAATCAACTGGTCGCATGCTACATGAGTGACGTAAAGCACATTCTGCAAATTAGAGACTTGAAATCTGGTTCCTTGCT
>NW_010949282.1:0-235 GCF_000633955.1 Camelina sativa
CTCTCTCTCTCTCTCTCTCTCTCTCTCTCTCTCTCTCTCCCTACTTTCACATCAAAAACCAAACAATACAGAGAAAATTTTGGAGCGTCTGTTTGTATAGTTCTTTCTTTGTGTGCTCTGGTTTGATAATGACGAAAATAATGACTAAAAATGCCATTTGGCTTTAATATATAAACAGAGGAGTATCAATCAATCAAGTGCCTAATCTTTGCTGTTACTTGCTGTTCCAATTCCA
>NW_010949283.1:0-235 GCF_000633955.1 Camelina sativa
GCCTATTATTTAACACAAAAATGAAATTATAATGACGAACACTGTACGTAATTAGTGATTTTAAGAGGCAATATAGGCTGGAAGGGCAGAGTTTGTACCTGACTTTTAACATCCCAAATCTTAACAACAGACTGAGAAGTACCAGTTCCGAGAATGAGACCATCGGGATGGAATGCAGCAGCCGTGTAACCCACCTTCTGTGAATTATCCGATTCTGATACCTGAAAGAACACAA
>NW_010949284.1:0-235 GCF_000633955.1 Camelina sativa
AGCCAGGCCAAAGCTGTAACGGCGAACCCCAAGAAATTTGTCGAGGTTTTTGGGTGTAACTGCCACTTTCTTGTCTTTGCCGCCCAGAAGCACTTGGCGCACCACTTTGCGACAAATCTTGGAGATTTCGCGCTCCATGCCACGAACGCCCGCCTCGCGGGTGTAGTAGCGAATGATGTCGCGAATGGCTGCCTCGGACACTGACAGTTCCTCGGCCTTTACGCCGTTGTTTTTC
>NW_010949285.1:0-235 GCF_000633955.1 Camelina sativa
CTTTCTTGATAGAAAGAGGTTCTTTTCGTTTGGTAAAGTGATTTGGTGATGACATATCAAAGTCATTGGTTAAAGAAACTGTTGGAGAGATGGATTTAGGCATATCGGTAACAGGTCCTGACCATTTCACTTTTCCTTTGTCCATCACAACCACAATATCTGCACAAGATATCGCCTGTCGTAGTAAAAAGAGCTCGACGGTATGAGAAAACAAATTTAATTAGGTGTCATCATA
>NW_010949286.1:0-235 GCF_000633955.1 Camelina sativa
CGAGCCGAATGGATGTTCAACGGACTCCGGAGCCGTCGTCTCTGGGGAGGGGAAATCCAAAACCAAGCTGATCCGGGGACATGGCAAGGTCATCTTCATTCAGTTCGAGTACATCGACCGCCTTGACAGTCTCCTCGGCTTCGGCCTTTCTCTCGTTGATCTCCTTGATTCGCTCTTCAGGAATGACCGCCCCGTTTTCGATCAGATATTGTACAGCTTCCTGTACTCCGGTGGC
>NW_010949287.1:0-235 GCF_000633955.1 Camelina sativa
AAAATTAGCACATATTCTCAAATGTTCCAAATTTAGCACAAACTAATATATCATTAATAAAATTAAATTAAAACAAGGATTAAACAAAATGTTGAAATTGTGAGAATTAGAGAATCCGTGTTTCACCGGCGAGAGAGACCATGGAGAGAGAGAATTAAAGCATTGACGGTGTCTATCACGGTTAACACGGCGGCGGCAACTAGATGGACGCTGATTCTTGCCGGAGAGAGAAACC
>NW_010949288.1:0-235 GCF_000633955.1 Camelina sativa
AGCTCGAACTCATCACGTAGCATTTGAAGCACCTTTCTAACTCCAGCTTCTCCTTCAGCAGCCAATGAGAATACCACTGGTCTTCCAATCTGAGATTGAGAAGGCATCATAATAATAATGTGTTATCACTGTCATTCGTTTCAGTCAGCTTTCTGATAAATGGACATATGATGCTTACGAATATTCCGGAGGCACCAAGTGCAAGTGCCTTGAAGACATCTGTGCCACGTCGAAC
>NW_010949289.1:0-235 GCF_000633955.1 Camelina sativa
AAGAGTGTAAGTGCACGTATAGGGTGGTCCCTAGTCACACCATGACCTGCTCCTCTCACAATTGCATAGGACAAGTTTCCTTTGTAATCTAATGTGTAGCCTCCCACCTGCCCTTCGGTGAACCACGAACGCCAATCATTTACAACCGTTAGATTCATATCCTTGAGTGTGGCCAGTGTAGCTGTAAAAGGCACCACCGCGTCCAAGTCTCCACTGTAAAACATCATTCGGAGAC
>NW_010949290.1:0-235 GCF_000633955.1 Camelina sativa
AAAAGAGTTGCAGAAGCCTATGGGACCATGTTCTGAAAGGGTACGGTCTTTTTCCTGTCTGCACTGCTGGTTCCACAGTACGCACACTTAAAATTTCAGCCTATCTTCAGCTCAGTGGAAATAAGCTTTCAGGTGAGATTCCTGCAAGTATCTCTCAGATGAACAAGCTAAGCACGCTACATTTGGGATTCAATGAGTTTGAGGGGAAACTGCCTTCAGAGATAGGAAAATTGCC
>NW_010949291.1:0-235 GCF_000633955.1 Camelina sativa
TTCATTAACTTAAGTATTATATAAATTGAAGTTTTCTTTGTAACGTAAATGAATCACGTATGTTCATGCAAATGTACGTACGTACGTCTACATTAACATCAAACGTACAAAAGTGTAGAGCTAGAGATTAAGAGAGCTGGGCAGATTCCGAACATCTGCTGAAATGGCTTAATTGACATTACCGTGGACCGAGCAATTGACTATAGTATTTGCGAATAAATTACCGGTATTACCG
>NW_010949292.1:0-235 GCF_000633955.1 Camelina sativa
AATAACAACAGTAAGAAGGAGAAATCAGAGTAGCTAAACAGAGCAGAATTTCCAGGTCCCGTATTCAAAGACATATAATAAAGCCACACTTAACTAAGTAGATGAACTTATGCTGACCAATCCTACAGTATAAATAGAAACGAGGACTAACCTGTTCAAGCACAGAATTAAAATCCCTACCCCTCTCGACTATGTCACGCCTGATTCTGCGAGCAAGCCTTACATCAGCATCTGA
>NW_010949293.1:0-235 GCF_000633955.1 Camelina sativa
CTAGAAAGAGTAACATAGCTGTTTACTGCTTCAAATAAATGTTTTCTTTCGGTTTTAGCATGTTTTTTCGGTTTAAGCCTGTTTTGGGATACAACGAGTTCAACTGTTGTCTAAACACTCCAAATTCATCCCGAACTCTTACAATTAGTCAAATGAATTGGAATGTCACACATTCTGACCCTAGAGATAGTAACAACGCTGTTTACTGCTTAGAATCAACGTTTTCTCAGTTTTA
>NW_010949294.1:0-235 GCF_000633955.1 Camelina sativa
TATATTTTTTTTAATCTTTAAAGGGAGTATTCGACGGAACATGCGGAACAAATCTAAACCATGGTGTTGTTGTGATCGGGTATGGAACTGAGAACGGTCGTGACTACTGGCTCGTGAAAAACTCGAGGGGGAACAAATGGGGGGAAGCTGGCTACATGAAGATGGCTCGCAACATTGTCAATCCAAGAGGCTTATGTGGCATTGCGATGCGCGCTTCATACCCTCTCAAGAGCTC